>NW_016919082.1:0-235 GCF_001483705.2 Eufriesea mexicana
TGCAAGAAAGGCAGCTCGCCACGATATCAGACGAAAATGTAAATAATAATGAATTTTCCAGCCAGGTTCTGCAGCATTGCAATGGCTATAGCACGCCAAAAGGATCTTTCTTACTTACTTATGCAAGGAAGGCGGCTCACCACGATATCAGACGAAAATGTAAATAAAATTCAATTTTCCAGAGAGATTCTATACCATTGCAACGGTTATACCTTGCCAATATAATCTTTCCTCC
>NW_016919083.1:0-2505 GCF_001483705.2 Eufriesea mexicana
CGGATGAATCTATGGATGTATGTATGGATGAGTGTATGGGGCATGCATGGATGTATGGATGTACGTATGTATGGATGTATGCATGTATGGATGTATAGATGTATGGATGTATGGACGCATGGATGTACGAATTTCTTAATGTACGGGTGTATGGATGTATGGAGGGATGTATGTATGTATTGATGTATGTATGTATGTATGTATGGACGTATGGACTGGTGGATTGATGTATGGATGGATAGATGTATGGATGTATGGATGGATGTATTTATGGATGTGTGGATGTATGAATGAATGGATTGATGGATGTATGGATGGATAATGGAGGTGTGGATGGATGGATGTATGTAAAGACGGATGTATGGATGGATGTATGTATGGATGAATGGTTGGATGGATGGATAGATGTATGGATGGATTGAGGCATGGATGAACGGATGTACGGATGTATGGATGTATGTATGAATGGATATACGGATGGATGGATGCATCGACTGACGGACGAACGGATGGATGCATTTATGGAGGTATGGGTGTGGGGATGTATGGATAAATATATGTGTGGATGGATGGATGTATGGTAGGATGGATTTGTGGATGGGTGAATTGGTGGATGTATGTATGGATGTATGCATGGATGTATGTATGGATGCATTTACGGATGTATCTATGCATGTATGTATGGGTGAGTGTATGTGTGTATGCATGGATGTATGGTTATATGTATGGATGTATGTATGGATGTACGTGTGGATGGATGAGTGTATGGATGGGTGGATTTGTGGATGTGTGGATGTGTGGATGTATGTATGGATGGATGTATGGATGGACGGATGTATGGATGGATGGACGTATTAACGTATGGACGTTTGTATGCATGGATGTATGAATGTATGGCCGTATCTGCGTTATGAATGTACGGATGTATGTATGCATGGATGTATGGATGTACGGAGGCATGGATGTGTGGATGTGTGGGTGGACGAATGGATGGGTGAATGGACGGAAGAATGGATGCATGTACGGATGCATGAATGGATGAATGTATGGATGTATCCATGGATGTATGAATGGATGTATGGGTGGATGCGTGAATGTATGGATGTAAGAAGGTATGGATGTGTGCATGTGTGGATGTATGGACGTATGGACGTATGGATGTACGAATGTATGGATGAAAGGATGAATGGATGTATGGATGGATGGATGGATGTATGGACGTATGGATTTATGGATGTATGTATGCATGGATGTACGAATGTATGGATGTACGTATGCATGGATGTATGGATGTATATCTGAATGGATGTATGGATCGATGGATGTATGAGTGGATGGATGAATGAATGGATGCATGCATGGATGTGTGTATGGAAGCATTTATGGATGTATCTATGGATGTATGTATGGATGAGTGTATGGGGGTATGCACGGATGTATGGATGGATGTATGGATGGATAGATGTATGGATCAATGGATTTATGGATGGGTACTTGTATGGATGGATGGACGTATGGTTCGATGGATGTATGGATGGGTGGATGAATGGATGGATGGACGTATTTATCGATGGCTGTATGTATCGATGGATGTATGGATGGGTGTTTGTATGGCAGGATGGATGTATGGAAGGCTGGTTGTATGGATGGACGAATGTATGGACTGATGGCCGTATGGACGGATGGATGGATGGATGTGCTGAGGTATGGATGAGCGGATGTAGGGATGAATGTATGTACGGAGGATTGGATGTATGAATGGATTGAGGTATGGATTTATGTGTGAATGGATGTATGAATGTATGAATGGATGGATGTATATATGTATGGATGTATGGGTTGATGGATGTATGGATGGTGGTGGTGCGGATTGATGGACATTTGCATGTATGGATGCATGAATGTATGGATGTATGAATGGATGGATGTGTGGATGGAGGGGTCTATGGTTGAATGGATTTATGGATGGGTGGATGAATGGAATTATGGATGGGTGGATCGATGGATGTATGTACGGATGTGTGTATAGATGTATGTATGGATGTATGGATTTATGGATGTATGGATGTATGGATGTATGTATGTGTGAATGTACGAATGATTGGATGGACGAATGAATGGATGCAAGGATCTCTATATGTAGGGATGTATGGATGGCTGGATGTATGAATTAATGGATGTATGGATGGATGGATGTATGTATGGATGTATGTATGATTGTACGAATGGAAGGATGTATGCATGTATGGATCTGTGGATGTATGGTTGTTTGGATGGATGGATGTATCGGATGATGGACTTACGAATGGATGCATTTATGGAAGTATGGGTGTGGGGATGTATGGATGACTATATTTATGGATGGATGGATGGATGGTTCGTTGGATGTATGGATGGGTGAATGTATGGATGAATATATTTATGGATGGATGGATGTATGGTTGAATGGATTTATGGATGGGTGGATGGGTGAATGTATGTTTGAATGTATGTATGGATGTATGT
>NW_016919084.1:0-4565 GCF_001483705.2 Eufriesea mexicana
AGATATTCACCGCATTGCTGTATACAGCACAAAAGACAAAGATACCCAAACCTAACACAGCCTAACTTAATCTTACCAACAGTGGTCTATTTCAGCATAACGTACCGCGACCGCCATTTATGGCCTACGTGAATCCAAGCAAAGCATATCAGAGCGCGTTAAAGCGCAAAAATCCGACGAACAGCAGTGTATACCGCAAAAGTCAAAGTAGGGTATCCTAACCTGGCAAAACTTAGCATATACAAACGTAACTTAAGTGAACCCAACATTACGAGAACACTATTGCCGGCCTGCGCGGAGAAAAGCAGAAAGCAATATAGCAAAGGAGAGCGCACGTATCTACAGCATGGTAGTAAACGGCAAAAGATTCGAAAGTATCCTAGCCTAACCTGACCTACCCGAACCTTACCGAACGTTGCATATCTCAAACTAACCGGCCGCGACCACTACTTCTGGCGTCCCTAGTGCCAAGAAGAATATAGTAGAGCACAATAGATCACAGAAGTCCACCTGATAACAGCGTATAGCGCGAAAGTCAAAGCTATCCTAACTAAACATAGCCTACTTGACCTAACCAATCATAACATAGCGCAACCTAACGTGCCACTGCTACTATTGCTCGCCACCCCATAGTCGAGCGGAGTATAGTAAAGCTGTGAAGTGCGCAGAAATCCACCGAATTGCAGGGTATAGCACAGAAACCATGGAAATCCTTATCGATCCATCCTAACCTAACATAACGAAGCATAACGGAACGCAACCAAGCTTTGCGAGACGGTCATTGCTGTCCTCGCCAGACCCATGCAGAAAATATTAGAAAACAGTAGAGCGCAGAAATGCGCTGATAGCGGTATACAGCACAGAAGTAGAAGGTATCCTTACCTAACCTGATCTAACCTAACCTAACGGAACGTAGCATGGCATAACATAACGTGCCACGACAACCACTGCTCGCCTCCCCATAGTCGAGCGGTGTATAGTGGAGCATTGTAGGGAGCGGAAATGCACCGAACAGCTGTGTACAGCACGAAAGCCAAATATACCCTTACAAAACAATCCTAACCTAACCCAACGATACGTAGCATGACTCACACAAACGTGCAAAGACTACTATTACTGGCCACCACAGAGCCAAGCAGAGCACATTGGCGCACAGTAGAGCGCAGAAACTCGCGGATAGCAGTGTTTAGCACAACAGTCTAAACCACCCTATGCTAACCTCACCAAACGTAGCACATGCAAATTCAGCACAGCCCAACCTGACGTGCCGGGGCCACAACTGCTGGCCTCCCAACATCCAAGCAGGATGTACTAGAACGCAGTAGAAGGCAGAAATACGCGGTCAGCAGCGTATAGCACATAAGTCGAAGCTATCATATCATAACCTCACCAAACGTAACATATCCAAGTGTAGCGTAACTCAATCTAATGAGCCGATGCCGCTACTGCTTGTCTCCACAGGTACAAGCAGAATATATTAGAGCACAGCAGGGAGTAGAACTGCACCGCTTTTCAGTGTATAGCACAAAAGTCAAAGCAGTCAGCCCAACCAAGCCAAATGTGACACATTCAAACGTAGCCTAGCTAGACCTAACAAGGTGAGATCATTATTGTTGGCCTCCACAGAGACAAGCAGAATGTACCAGGGCACAGTAGTGCGTAGAAACCCATCGCATTGCATTGAATAGCACAAAAGTCGATGATGCCCTATCCTAACCAGACCAAACCTAACGTAACCGAACGTAACATAGCTCAACCTAACGTGCCGAGACCACCATCGCTGGACTTTACAGAGCCAAGCAGGAAATATTAGAAAACAGCAGGGCGCAGAAATCCGCGGTTCGAAGTGTATAGCGCAAAAGTCTGAACTACCATATCCTAACATCACCAAACGTGATACACCCGAACGTACCATAGCTCTAACTAACTTGCCGAGACCACTGTTGCTGGCAACACCAGAGGCAAGCGGAACCTACTAGAGAGCAGTAGGGCGTAGAAGTCCATAGAATCGCAGTGTATAATGCAAAAGCCGTATGTTTCCTGACATAACACAAGCTAATGTAACCTAACCAAACGTAGCCTTCGTCAACGTAACGTGCCGAGACCACGTTTGCAGGCCTCCCAATATCCAAGCAGAAAATACTAGAGCACAGCAGAACTTAGAAATCCAGTGCATTGCAGATTGTAGCACGAAAGTCAATCATATCCTGACCAAACAATACCTAACCTATCCTATCCAAACGTAGTGTAACTAAACATATCGAGACGAGACAAATATTGCTGGCCTCCCGGGGCCAAGCATAGCATATTGGAGCGCATTACAGCGCAGAAATCCATCGAAAAGCAGTCTATAGCACAAAGGTCAAAGAAATCCTAACTAAGCCTTCGAAACCTATACTAACTGAACGTAACCCCACCCAAACTGACGTACGCGGAGTACTAATACTGGCCGCCCCAGCGCCTAGCAGAACATTTCAGAGCACAGTAGAGCGCAGCAATCCACCGGCTAGCAGTGTGTGGCACAAAAGTCTGAGTTATTGTACCCTAACCTAACCAAACGTAACGTAAGCAATCGTCCCTAAACTCAACCAAACGAGCCAAGACCACTACTGCTGGCATCCAGAGAGACAAGCAGAATATGCTTGAGCGCAGTAGAGCGCAGAAATACGTGGATAGCTTTGTATAGCACAAATGTCAGAACTATGCAATCCTAACCTCGATATGCTTAACATAACCGAACGTAGCATAGTTGAACCTAACGTGCCGAGACCGCCACCGCTGGCATCCATAGAGCCAATCTGAAAATAGTGGGGCTCAGCAGAGCGCGGAAATCCGCCCCATTCCAGTGTACAACACAAGAGTCAAACATATCCTGACGCAACCTTGCCTAACCTAACCTACACAATCGTAGTGTAACTCAACATAACGTGACGAGTGCAATATTTCTGGCCTCCCAGAGCCAAGCAGAGCGTACTACAGCTCATTAGAGCACAGAAGTCCACCGAACAGCAGTGAATAGCACAAATATCATAGTAACCCCTCCTAACCTAATCAAACGTAACATACCCATACGTCACCTAGCTCAACCTAACATGAAGAAACATCTACTGCTGTCATCCACAAAGACGTGTATAGTGTACTAGAGCACAGTTGTTCACGAAAGTCAATCATATCCTGACCAAACAATACCTAACCTATCCTATCCAAACGTAGTGTAACTAAACATATCGAGACGAGACAAATATTGCTGGCCTCCCGGGGCCAAGCATAGCATATTGGAGCGCATTACAGCGCAGAAATCCATCGAAAAGCAGTCTATAGCACAAAGGTCAAAGAAATCCTAACTAAGCCTTCGAAACCTATACTAACTGAACGTAACCCCACCCAAACTGACGTACGCGGAGTACTAATACTGGCCGCCCCAGCGCCTAGCAGAACATTTCAGAGCACAGTAGAGCGCAGCAATCCACCGGCTAGCAGTGTGTGGCACAAAAGTCTGAGTTATTGTACCCTAACCTAACCAAACGTAACGTAAGCAATCGTCCCTAAACTCAACCTAACGAGCCAAGACCACTACTGCTGGCATCCCGAGAGACAAGCAGAATATGCTTGAGCGCAGTAGAGCGCATAAATACGTGGATAGCTCTGTATAGCACAAAAGTCAGAACTATGCAATCCTAACCTCGATATGCTTAACATAACCGAACGTAGCATAGTTGAACCTAACGTGCCGAGACCGCCACCGCTGGCATCCATAGAGCCAATCTGAAAATAGTGGGGCTCAGCAGAGCGCGGAAATCCGCCCCATTCCAGTGTACAACACAAGAGTCAAACATATCCTGACGCAACCTTGCCTAACCTAACCTACACAATCGTAGTGTAACTCAACATAACGTGACGAGTGCAATATTTCTGGCCTCCCAGAGCCAAGCAGAGCGTACTACAGCTCATTAGAGCACAGAAGTCCACCGAACAGCAGTGAATAGCACAAATATCGTAGTAACCCCTCCTAACCTAATCAAACGTAACATACCCATACGTCACCTAGCTCAACCTAACATGAAGAAACATCTACTGCTGTCATCCACAAAGACGTGTATAGTGTACTAGAGCACAGCTGTTCACAGAAATCCTCCGCATTGCAGTTAGTAGCAAAAGAGTCGGTCATATCCCGACCTGACTAGGCCTAACCTAACCTATCCAAACGTAGTGCAACTCAACATAACACGACGAGACCATGATTGCGGGCCTCCTGGAGCCAAGCAGGGCAAATCAGATCACATTGGAGCGCAGAAACCCTCCGAATAGCGGTGTAGAGCACGAAAGTTGAAGATAAACGGACCGAGCTTGATATAACTTACCCTAAACATATGTAACATAACCAAGCCTAACGTGCCGAGACCACTATTGCTGTCCTCGCCAGAGCCAAGCAGAAATCATTGGCATACAGTAGAGCGCAGTTATCCACGAACAGCAGTGTATAGCAGAGAAGTCTAAACCATCCCGTCCTAACCTCACCGGACGTAGCATAAGCAGCGCAATCCAACTACACCGGACATTACGAG
>NW_016919084.1:4616-10356 GCF_001483705.2 Eufriesea mexicana
CAGGAATGCACAGCATTGCTGTCAATAGGACTGAAGTTGAAGATAACCTAACCTAACCTGACCTAACCTAACCAAACCGAACGTCGCATAGCTCATCATAACGAGCCGCGATAGCTACTCCTGGACCCGCTGATCCAAACCAGAGTGTAGCAGAGCACAGTAGATCACAGGAACCCACCGAGTAACAGTGTATAGTACGAAAGTCGTAGCTACACTAAGAAAACGTAACCTGACCTTACCTAATCAAACGAAACCTAAGACAACCTGACGTGCCACGACCGCTATTGCTCGCATCCTCAGAGTCGACCAGAGTATAGTAGAGCACATTAGGGCGCAGAAATCCGGGAAAAAGCTGTGTATCGCACAAAAGTCAAAGTAGCATATCCTAAGCTAGCCATACGTAACACATCCAAACGTAGCAAAACTCAACCTACCATAACGAGACAACTATTGCTGACGTCCATAGAGACAAGTGGAGTACACTAGAGCACAGTAGATCGCAGAAATCCTCAGCATTGCAGTGAATGGCATAAAAGTCGTCGATATCCTAACATAACCAGACCTAACCTAACATAACCAAGCGTGGGTAAACTCAACGGAGCGTGCAGCGACCACTGCTGTCGGTCCCCACTGAGCCAAGCAGAACGCAGCGGAGCACAGTGGATCACAGGAACCCGCCTGATAGTAGTGTATAGCACGAAGGCCGAAGCCACAGTAGCCAAACCTAACCTTAAATAACCTCATCACACGTAGCCTACTTCAACATAACGTGCCGCGTCTATTGCCGTTCTCTCCAGGGCCAAGCATAATATAGTAGAGCACAGACGAGATCGGAAATCCTCCGACTGGGAGTGTATAGCACGAAAGTCAGAGGTAAACTGACCGAGCTTGACGAAACCTAACCCAACTGAACGTAACACGACTCAACCTATCGCGCTGAGATCACTATCGTTGGCCACCCCAGAGTCGAGCAGAAAATACTAGAACACAGTAGAGCGTAGACATTCGGGGACAGCAGTGTATAGCACAAATGCCTGAACTACAATATCCTAACCTCACCAAACGTAACATAGCCGAACGTAGCATACCTCAACATAACGTGCCGCTGCCACCATTGCTGGTCCCATCAGAGCCAAGCAGAATGTAGTAGAGCGCAGTCGAGCGCAGAAATCCACCGAAAGAGAGTGTACAATGCTAAAGTCAAAGTCACCCTTACCGAACTTAGCCCAACCTAAACACTAACGTAACCCAAACTAACGTAACCCAACCTAACGTGCCGAGAACAATACTGCTGACACTTCCTCGGCTAAGCGTAATGTAGTAGAGCAGAGTAGAGCGCAGGAACACTACGAACATCAGTGTATAGCTCGAAAGCCTAGATTAACCTTGCCGAGCTTAACCTAGCCTAACCTAACCAAACGCAAACTGACTCAACCTACCGTGCCGAGGCTACTATTGCTGGCATCCACATACAAAAGCAGAGAACCCTAAAACACAGTAGAGCGCAGAAATCTGCGGAAACGGGTGTATAGCTGAAACGCCTAAACTGCCCTCTACCTAGCATACCAAACGTCACACTACCGAACAAAGCATAGTCCAACCTAACGTGCCGAGACCGTTGTTTCTGGTCGCCCATAGCCAAGCAGAGCATATCAGAGCACATTAGACTGCAGAAATCCACCGAACGTCAGCGAACAGCACAAAAGTGAGGGTAGTCTACCACAGCCTAGCCAAGCGTAACACATCCAAGCGTAGCCAAACTGAACCAGACACGACGAGACCACTATTGCTGCTCTCCGCGGGGACAAGCAGAAGGTGTTAGAGCACAGTAGAGGTCAGAAATCCACCGCATTTCAGTGAACAGCGCAAATGCCGTAGTCACCCTAACCAAATCTGAAACAGTCTAACCAAACGAAACGCAGCATATCCCAATATGCCGTGCCACGAACTCTGCTCCAGGACTCCCCGGAGCAAAGCAGAATGTAGTAGAGCACAGTGGATCACAGAAGTCTACCGCATAGCAGTGGAAAGCACAGAAGTCGAACACACCCTGACATAACCTGACCTTAACCTACCTATTCAAACGTAGTGTGTTTAAACGTAACGTGTCGAGACTAATATTGCTGGCATCCCCAGAGCCAAGCAGAAAATTTTAGAACACGATGGAGTCCAGAAATCCACGGAGAGCAGCGTACAGCACAAAAGTCTAAGCGATCGTACCCTAACTTCACCAAACTTAACATAACCGAAAGTGTCATAGCTCAAAGTAACGTGCTGAGACCACTGTTGCTGACATCCCCACAGCCAAGCAGAAAATACTATAGCACAGTAGAGCGCAGAAGTCCACCGCATTGCAGTGCACAGCACAAGAGTGAAAGATACCATACAACAACCTGACACAACCGAACCCACGTAATCGTAGCATGACTCAACATGACGAGACGAAACCGTTACTGCTGGCCACTCTAGAGCCAAGCAGTACAAACTAGAGGACAGCACAGCGCGGAAATCAGGCGCATCTAATTGTATACCACAAAAGTCAAGAATATCCTGACATTACCAGACCTTACCCAACGTATCAACACGTAGAGTGTCTCAACATAACGTAACGGTACCAATATTGATGGCCTCCCCAGTGCCAGTCAGAGCACATTAGAGCACAATAGAGTGCAGAAAACCTCCGAATTGCAGTGAATTGCACAAAAGTCAAAGTAGCCAATCCTAATACAGCAAAACGTGACAAACCGAAACGATGCCTAACGAAACCTAATTGGACGGGACAGCCTTTTCTGGCCTCCACAGACTGCAGCGCAGTGGGGCGCAGAGATCCAGCGCATTGCAGTGAACAGCACAAAGGCCGCGGACATCACAGCACAACCTGACGTAACCTAACCTAACCAAACGTGGCCTAACCCAACGTAACGAGCCGCGACCACTAAGCGCAGAAATCTAACGAATAGCAGTGTATAGGACTAAAGCCATGGGAATCCTATACAAACCTTCCCAACCTACCTTAACGAAACGTAACATAACTGAAACTAACGTGCCGTGCCCACTATTGCTGACCGCTCCACAGCCGAGCAGTACATATTAGGGCGCAGCGGAGCGCGTAAATTCACCGAATATCAGAGAATGGCTCAAATGTATAAGCTATTCTCTCCTACCATAACCAAGCTTGTCATATGCATACGTAGCCTATATAAACCAATCGCTCCGAGACCACTATTGCTGTCCTCCCCAGTGCGAAGCAGAATATAGTAGAGCACCGATGATCACAGGAATCCAACGCATAACGGTGTATAGCACGAAAGTCGGACCTATCCCAATCAAACTTAACCTAACCTCGCAAAACCAAAGGGAACCAAGATCAAACTGACTTACCACGGCCAGGAATACACGCCACCCCTGGGTCGAGCAGAGTATTGTTGAACAATATTGAACGCAGGTATCAACCGTGTAGCAGCGTATAGCATTAAAGTCAAAGTATTCCAGACCAATCCTTCCATACCTGTACCAACGATACGAAACCTAACAAAGTTTATGTGCCGACGTCACTATGACTGGCCTCCCAACAGTCGGGCAGAGTATAGTAGAGCAATGTAGTGCGCAGAAATCCATCGCATAGCAGTGAATAGCACAAAAGCCTGGGATATCTTAACCTTACCTAGCAATACCTAAACTAACTTAACGTAGCATAACCCAACATAACGTGCCGCGACCACTGCTGCCGGCAACACCAGAGCCAATCAGAATATAGTAGAGCAGAGTGGATCGCAGAAATCCACCGGACAGCAGTGTAAAGCAAAAAAGCCAAAGAGATCCTAACCAAGCCTTACCAACATACCCTAACGAATCGTAACATAACTCGGCCAAACATACCGAGGCCGCTATTACTGGTCACCCCGCAGCCAAGCAGAACATATTTGAGCGCAGTGGGGCGAAGGAATCCACCCAATATCATGAATGGCCCGAAAGTCTAAGCCATTCTTTCCTAACATAGCCAAGCATGTCATATGCAAACGTAGCCTAAATAGACACACCGCGCCGGGACCAGTATTGCTGGCCTGCCCAGAGCCAAGCAGAAAATATTGGAGCGCAGTAGAGCGCAGGTATCAGTAGATAGCATTATATAGCACTGATATATAAATTATCCTATCCTAACCTCACCAAACGTAACATGACCAAACGTGGCATGCCTCAAACTAACACGACGGGGCCGCTATTGCTGGCCTCCACAGGGTATAGCGGAATTTACTTGAGCCCAGTATGGCCCAGAAATCCACCGTATTGAAGTGATTAGCGCAAAAGCCGTAGATATGCTAGCATAACCTGCACAACCTTCCCTAACCAAACGTGGCCTTACCAAATATAACGTACAGCGACCCATGCCCCTGGGCTCCCCATAGCCTTGCAGAATGCAGTAGAGCACAGTTGACCACAGAAATCCACCTAATAATAGTGTACAGCGCGAAAGTCAAAACTATCCTTCCCAAACTTAATCAAACCTAACCTAACCAAACTTAATCTAACTAAAATTAACGTGCCGCGGCCGCTGCTTCTTTCCCCCCAGGGCAGAGCAGAGTATAGTAGAACCATGCAGAGCGCTGAAATCCACCGCATAGCAGTATACAGCACAAAAGTCGAAGATACCGTATCCTATCCCGACCTAACCGAATCTAGCCAAACGTAGCACTGCTCTACTTATCGTGCCGCGACCACGTCCCCTGGCCTCCACGGAGACAAGCAGAATGTACTGGAGCACAGTAGATAACAGAAACACACCGAATAACAGTGTACAACACGAATGCAGAAGCTATAATAACCAAGCTACAACATAACCTGACCCTACCGAACATAACGTAACTGAAGCTAACTTGCTGCGTGTACGAATGCTCGCCTACCCAGAGTCGTGCTGGATATAGTAGAGCAATGTGCAGCACAGGAATCAGCCGACTAGCAGTCGATAGCACAAGACTCATGGCACAACTGACCAAGCCTTCCTTACATATTATAACGGAACGAAACCTAATTCAAACTGACGTGGCGAGACCACTATCTCTGGCCACACCACAGCCAAGTACAGCACATTAGAGCAAAGTACAGCGCAGATAATCCACCGAATAGCAGTGTACAGCACAATAATCAAATTAGCCTGTCCTAACCTAGCCAAACGTGACACACACAAACGGAGCATAACAAAGCCTGACACGACGGGGCCGCTATTGCTCGTCTCCACGGAGACAAACGGAGAACACTAGAGCGCTGTAGCGCGCAGATATGGGAGGATAGCAGTTTAGAGCATATACGCCTGGACTGTCCTATCCTAACCTCGCCTAACGGAACATAACCAAGCGTGGCACAGATCAAACTGACATGCTGAGACCACTATTGCCGACATCCGCAGAGACAAGCAGTATATACTACAGCACAGTTGCGCACAGAAACCACTGCACTGCAGTGAATAGCACAAAAGTCGAAGACAAACTAACATAACATGACCAAACCTTGCCAATTCAAACGTATCGGAGCTCAACAAATCGTGCCGCGACCGCTGCTGCTGGCTTCCACTGAACCAAGCAAAATATACTAGAGCACTGTAGATCGCAGAAGCCCAAGGAACGACAGTGTACAGTACGAAGACCAAGGGAAACCTTACCAAACTTAACCCACCGTAACGTAACCGAACGCAACCTAACCCAGCCAGACGTGACAGGAACACTATTGCTCGCCCCCCCCCCCC
>NW_016919084.1:10478-16174 GCF_001483705.2 Eufriesea mexicana
AGTCGAACAGCGTATAGTAGAGCCATGTAGAGCGCAGAAATCCAACAAATAGCAGCGTAAAGCGCAAATGTCACAAAAATCGTGACTGAAACTTCCTAACCTAACCTAACGAAACATAACATATCTCAACCCAGCGTCCTGAGACCACAGTTACTGGTCACACCAGAGCCTAGCAGAGCACACTAGAAAACATTAGAGCGCAGGAATCAACCGAATAGCAGTGTGCAGCACAAAAGTCAAATCAGCCTATCCCGACCTAGCCAAACGTAACAAATCCAAACGGAGCATAACACAACGTAACACGTCGAAACCGCATTTGCTGGCCTGCACAGAGACCAGCGGGATACACTGTAGCACAAAGGAGCTCAGAAATCAACTGTATTGCAGTGAATAGCATAAAGTCCGTAGATACCCTAGCATAAATTGACATTACCTAACCTAACCAGACGCAGCATATGTTAACATAACCTGCCGCGACCACTACTCCTGGCCTCCCTGTAGCCCAGCAGAGTATAGTAGAGCACGACAGAGGACATAAATCCACCGAATAAATGTGTATAGCACGAAAGTCATAGCTATTCTAACCAATTACAGCCTAACCCAACCTAACCAAACGTAACCTAACTCAACATAACGCGAAGCGACAGCTATTTATCGGGTCTCCAGAGTCGAGCAGGGTATAGTGGAGCAATGTAGAGCGCAGAAATCCACCGAGTAGCAGTTTATAGCACAAAAATCAAAGCTATCCTTTCCTAACCTAACCAATCGTAACACAAAGGAACGTAACATAATTCAACCAGTCATGGCGAGACCACTGTTGCTGGCATCCACGGAGCCAAGCAGAATATGCTAAAGAAGTGTAGAGCGCATAAAACCGCCGCATTGCTGTGTACAGCGCAGCAGTCATAGGCATCAAAGCCTTACCTGAACTAATCCAGACAAGCAATCGTAGCATAATTCAACCCGGCGCGCCAAGGCCACTATTGTTGGCCGCCACAGGGCGAGGATTATTATAGTAGAGCACTGTTGAGTGCAGAAATCCACCGAGTATCAGTGTATAGAACGAAAGTTGCAGCTAGACTAACCGAAACTGGCGCAACCAAACTTTGCCAAACGTAACCTACCGCAAACCAACGTGCCGATACCACTATTGCTGACGTTCCCAGAGCCAAGCAGAACATACTGCAGAAGAGTTAGGAGCAGAAAACTGCAGAATAGCGGTGTGTCGCACAAAAGTCAATGTCACTCTCTCCTAACCTAAACAAACGTAACCCAACCAACCGAACGTGACGAGATGTCTACTTCTGCCATCCCCATAGCCATGCAGAACGTATTAGAGGAGAGTAGAGCACAGAAATCCATAGAGCAGCAGCGCATAGCACAAAAGTCAATGCTACCCTACCCTGACAAAGCCAAGCGTAACGGTTTTCAACCAAACGCGGCGAGACCATTATCGCTGGCCTCCGCAGAATCAAGCAGAATATACCAGGATGAAGTAGAGCGCTGAAATCCCCCGCATTACTGTGTACAGCGCCACAGTCGAAAGTATACATGCCATACCTGAACTTACCTAGACTATCCAAAAGTAACATAACTAAACCAACGTGCCAAACCACTGTTGTTGGCCTCCCCAGGGCCAAACAGAATATAGTAGAGTACAGTAGAGTGCAGAAGTCCAACGAGTATCAGTGTATAGCACAAAAGTTAAAGTCATACTACCCTGACATAACCAACCGTAACATAACAAAAACAAACGTGCCGCGACCACTGTTGCTGGATTCCACAGGGACAAGCGGAATATATCAGAGCACAGTGCTGCGCGGAAATCCGCCTAATAGATGCGAATACTACGAAAGTCGGAGCTACTCTAGTGGAATGTAGCAGAGCCCAACATGACGAATTATAACACAACTAAACCTGATGCGCCGAGAACACTATTACTGGCCTCCACGGAGCCAAGCAGTTCATATTAGAGCAGTGTGGGCCGCAGAAGTCCACCGAACAGTAGTGGATAGCTCTAATTTCGAAGTTATCATGCCCTAACATAACCAATCCTCACGTAACCAAACGTAATTTAACTCAACCCAACGTGCCGCGACCGCTATTGCTGGCCTCCACACTGCCAAGCAGAACGTATTAGAGCCCAATGTTGCTCAGAAATCCATCGAATAGCAGTATATAATACGAAAGACGAAGGTATCCTGACCGTACCTAGTAAAACCTAACCCGCCGAAGCGTAACCTACTAAACATAATATGCAAAGACCACAACTGCTGGCGTCCACAGAGACAAGCAGAAAATGTTAGAGCATAGCAAAGCGCAGAAGTCCACCATATAGCAGCGCATAGCACACCAGCCGAACATATAATATCGTAACCAAGCCATGCGTAATGTAACCAAGCATACCCTAACTCAACACAACGTGACGTGACGTTTATTGCTGCCCCCCACAGAGCCAGGTAGAACATATCAGAGGAGTGTAAAGCGCAGAAATCCATAGTATAGCAGTGTATAGCACATATATCAGAGCTACCCGTTTTTTTTCACGTGGGAGAAATCTTCCAAAGATACCAGGCGCCCTTAGGGCAGGGAGCGTGGTTATGTGTGATTTTTACCAACTAAAACCCCCACGATGGCCAGCCCATCGCATTTCGGTGCGCCCTGGACTTCGCGGCGACGGGAAATCGCACCCGAAACGATCATGTCCATGCGCGCGAGACGGGACGGTTACAGCCACACACACACACACACACACACACACACACACTCCCATGCACACAACGCGCATACCACCGCACCGCAACGCACGCATACCCTGAGGACGCCGCGCGACCATCACGCGACGCCGCGCGCCCGGACCACGGTCTATCGAACTAACGGGCCCCCACACGTCAGCCCGTGGTCACCCTGACCTAGGTTACAACAGGAGAGAGAGAGGCGGTCTCCACAGCCGTAGTTACATGGTCGCTCGCGAAGGCGGAGGTCTAACGCGCTAACACATCCGGCAGTGCGCGTGCCGCCATTCGGCGCCGCGCTTGCAGCCTCCGCCGCCCTACGCGCACGGAGCTCGCGCTACGCTCGCGGCCTCTCTCCGCGGCATCCTTCTGTAGCATAACCGCCTCGCAGAAGGAGGCCACCGCAGGTCACGCGCCTAAGCCCTCCGTCATCCGCGCAGCGACGACGGAGAGTGAAAGGTCATGACCCACCACGCGACACAGTAACCGGCGCTCGCGAGCCCACGCCGGGCATTCCTCCAGCGTGCGCTGCGCCGTGTCCCGCCCTTCCCCTCAGTGATGACACCGCGTCTCACGTTCCCGCCCGATACGACACAGGTAACCCCCGAAGCACCCGTGCCCGGTTACCACCTATGTCAGGCGGAATGTGTGCCGGCTGCCGCTGCTCCCCCATGCACCCAACACGGGGAGCACAGCCTCGATCGCCCGGTGCCGCTGGCTGCTTGGCTTCCTCAGTCGAGCTCGCCAGGCGGTCATCAAGGACGGTCGAACCCTTTTCATCGACGAACAGCACCCTTCTTCAGGAGTACCGCCGCCGCCAGCGTGCAGGAGGCCGTAGATACGGGCCTCCCTCTCCGCTTGCAGTTCGAACGGCGGGACACCTGCCAGGACCATCGCCACCTCGTGGGATATCATGCGGTAACCGCGCACGACCCTGATCACCATCCTGCGAGCGACTCGCCGGAGAAGCGCCAGACTGCGTAGTCTGGCGACCAGGTCGTTCGCCCAGATCGGAGCCCGGAAATGTGCCACCGAGCGAACGACTCTCGTGTAGATGCGGCGCACCCTCCCGTCTGGCCCTCCCAGGTTCGGAAGCAGGCAACACAGCGCTCCCGTCATACCTTCCAGGTGTGGTTCCAGCGCGTGAAAGTGTTCGTCGATCTTCCAGTGGCTATCGAGGAGGAGACCGAGGTATTTCATCCGGTGCCGAACCTCGACCACCTTGCCCACGCGCATCAGGGACTTGGGCGGCTTCCCGTGGTGCCGATGGCAAAACCACATTGCCTCGGTCTTCTCAGGGGAGATACACAGCCCTAGCCGCTGGATGCTATTCGAGACGAGGGCCACGACGCTTTCCGCGCGCATCGTGGCCTCCTCCCAGCTCGACCCGGCGGCCATCACCAGCGTGTCGTCCGCGTAACACGTCAGGATCAGGCCGCAGGGGAGGGGAGTGCGCAACACGGCGTCGTACGCGAGATTCCAGAGGATCGGCCCGAGTACCGATCCCTGTGGAACCCCGCAGTTCGTCGCCCGCACGACGGTCAACAGCGTTGCCTCCTCCCAACTCGTCCCGGTGGCCATTACCAGCGTGTCGTCAGCGTAACACGTCAGGCTCTGGCCGCTGGGGAGGGGTGTGCGCAACACGGCGTCGTACGCGAGATCCCAGAGGATCGGCCCGATTACCGATCCCTGTGGAACCCCGCAGTTCGTCGCCCGCACGACGGTCGAGTAACGTCCGGGATACTCGATCGAGCGCTCCGCCAAATAGCCGCCGAACACCGCCATCATGTATTGGGGAACACTGTGGTACAACAGGGTTCACCGGATGGCGGCCCAGGGCAGGGTGTTGAAGGAGTTGGCGATATCCACACCGACCGCCAACACCACTCCGCCACGGTCGACGGCAGCCTCCGATAGGGTACGAACGCACTTGATCGCGTCGATCACCGACCGACCATGCCGGAATCCGAACTGGCTAGCGCTGAGATCGGAACCCACGTCCGTTAAATGCTCTCGGAGGCGGGCAGCTGGAACGCGCTCGAAGATCTTGCCCGCCTCGTCGAGCAGGCATATCGGCCAATATGCCTTCGGAGCGTTCGGCGGCTTCCCTAGTTTCGGGATCAGCACGACCCTCGCTCTCTTCCAACATGACGGGAAGCGACCGGTCCTCAGGCAGCTGTCGAACAGCCGTCGCACACGGTCACCCCACGCTTCCAGAGCCAGTGCAAACGCTCGGCCTGGGATGCCGTCCGGTCCGTTTGCGGTGCTCCTCGCCCCCATTCTAACGACCGCACGGACCAACTATTCGCGCGAGAACCGCAGCTCGTCGGAACATCCGACCAGTTCCGACCGCACTGCAGCGGGTTGCACCCCCTCCGCCGCCATCACAAGGAAGAGGGTGTCGATCACCCGCCGCAGGAGCTCGTGGTCCATGCGCTCGGTCACGGGGGGCGCCCATGCGCTTAACTTCCCCATTACTAATTGATAGGGGCGTCCCCACGGATCGCTTTCGTGCGTCGCGAGGAGTTCGTCCCATTGCCGAGATTTGGCTCTGCGAATCTGCCTCCGGAGATCGCCCACCGCGGACCGGTACCCGCGACAGATGCGCGCGAGTTCCTCGGCGGACACCGCGCGTCGTCGACGACGCTCCCGAGTGTACTGGCGCCGGGTGAGCACGCAATGCTGCCGGAGCTACGCGATTTCAGCCGACCACCAGTGCACTGCACCCCGCGAAGGTGGCTCCCTCACGCGCGGCATGGCGACGTCTCAAGCGCGCATCATCGCCGCCCTTAGCCGCTCCGCCCCTAACCCCGCTACGTCGTTTTCGCGCCCGATGGCCCCATCCGCCCAGGCGACGACCTGGACGGCCGCGGCGATGTCGCGGTCGCGGCGCCAGATCGCCCATCGCGGCGCGGATCAGAGCTACCCTATCCTAACCTAACCGAACGTAACATAAACGAA
>NW_016919085.1:0-202 GCF_001483705.2 Eufriesea mexicana
AAAATTGAGTTTTCCATCCAGATTCTACTGCATTGCAAAGGCTATGGCACTCCGAACGTATCTATGCTCCGTACCAATGCAAGGAAGTTATCTCACCGCGAAATTAGTTGAAAATGTCAATAAAATTGAATTTTCCAGGAAGATTCTATTGCATTGCAATGCCTATAGCACGCCAATAGTATCTATCCTACTTATATATCCG
>NW_016919085.1:348-1161 GCF_001483705.2 Eufriesea mexicana
ACGATAATAGTCGAAAATGTCAATAATATTGAACTTTCCAGCATGATTCTATGGCATTGCAAAGTCTGTAGCACGCCAATGAAAGCCTCCAGCCTTATTAATGCGAGAAAGTTAACTCACCACGATATTAGCCGAAAATCTCAATAAAACTGAATTTTCCAACCACAGTCTTCATCATTGCAATGTCTATAGCGCGCCAATAGAATCTACCCTGCTTATTTAGGCATAAAAGACACCTCACCACGATAATAGTCGAAACTGATAATAGTATTGAACTTTCCAGCCAGATTCTATAGCATTGCAAAGCCTATAGCACGCCAATAGTATCTTTCCTCCGTACCAATGCAAGGAAGTTATCTCACCACGAAATTAGTTGAAAATGTCAATAAAATTGAATTTTCCAGGAAGATTCTATTGCATTGCAATGCCTATAGCACGCCAATAGTATCTATCCTACTTATATATCCGAGAAAGATATCTCATCGCAATATTAGCCGAAAATGTCAATAAAACTGAATTGTCCAACCACAATCTTTATCATTGCAATGTCTACAGGACTCCAATAGAATCTACTCTGCTTACTTAGGCAAGAAAGATAGCTCACAACGATAATAGTCGAAAATGTCAATAATATTGAACTTTCCAGCATGATTCTATAGCATTGCAAAGTCTATAGCACGCCAATGAAAGCCTCCAGCCTTATTAATGCGAGAAAGTTAACTCACCACGATATTAGCCGAAAATGTCAAAAAGATTGAATTTTCCTTCCAGAATCTATAGCATTGCGGCGGCTATAGCAAGCCAATAGAATCA
>NW_016919086.1:0-711 GCF_001483705.2 Eufriesea mexicana
AGAAAAAATAATTATTAGAACCTGAAAAAAGAAAAAATAATTACAACCTGAAAAAAAATAATTGGCCCTGAAAATAAAAATTATTAACAAACCAACGATGAGACACTAAGAAACCAAGAATGAAATATGAACAACCCAACGATGAGACATTCGAATATTATACGAAATATTCGAAGTCTCAAATATAGAAAAACAGAAACGAAAAAGAAATCTGAAAAAAGAAAAAAATTAAAAATCTGAAAATAAAAGAATATTAAAACCTGTAAAAAAATAGAAAATTAGATCTGAAAAGAAAAAATATGATTAAATGGGGTGGGGTGTGGTTGGGGTAGCCAGCCCCAACCTCACTTCGGACCCCACACCCCTTCGCGCACGAGAAAATTTAGATGTTACACTTCCGAAGTCGAACCGACAAATGAGTTCTGCTCCGTCGCGTCGCTCCTTATATAGCCGTCGATCGGCCGAGCCCCCCACCCCGATTAGAAATTTCCGAACTTCATTAATTAATATTTTCCGCCTTAATAGCCAATAATTTATTAATTTTTCTATTTTTATCATAAATATACATTGTAAACAATTTGTTATTAACAACATTAATTTGTTATTAACAATCGGTGTAATTATTTATAAACTTACATGTAAATAATTCGTACATTTTAACGCAAGTACGTTATTAATTCAAGCAATAGCTAATAATTTATTAATTTTTTC
>NW_016919087.1:0-2446 GCF_001483705.2 Eufriesea mexicana
TTCTGCGTTCTCCTGCCCTCTTATATGTTCTGCTTGGCTCTGGGAAGGCCAGAAACTGTGTTCTCTCCACGTCACTTTCAATTAGGTTACGATGGATATATGACGTTGGGTTGCGTCAGGATAGGGTAGCGTTGACTTCTATGCTACACACTGCTTTTCGCTGCATTTCTGCGCTCTTCGTTGCTCCAATATGAACTGCTTGTCTCTGTGAGGCTAGCAATGGTGGTCGCGGCACGCTAGATTGAGTTATGTTACGTTCAGCTTTGATAAAATTAGTTAGGATAGGATAGGGTAATTTTAACTTCTGTGCTTCACGCCGATGTTCATTGTATTTCTGCGCTCTACCCTCCTGTAATGTGGGCTGCAAGGCCCTGGTTAGGATTGCAATAGGCGACACGTCACCTTTGTTTGAGTTATGTTACGTACGGTTACGTTACGCTTGGTTTGGTAAGGAGGGGGTAGCTTTGACTTTTATGCTATACACTGTTGTTCGGTAGACTTCTGCGCTCTTCTGTGCTCTTCTGTATTCTGTCTGGCCCTGGGGAGGCCAGCAATAGTGGACGCGGTACGTTTAATTGTGTTAGGTTACCGTAGCTTATGTTACAATTGGTTAGGTTAGGAACGGTAGCTTCGAATTTTATGCTATACACTCCTCTTCGGTGGATTTCTGCGTTCTGCTTCTCTTCAATATTTTCTTCTTGGATCTGTGAAGGCCGGCAACTGTGTCCTCACCACGTTAAGTCGAATTATGTTACGTTTGGTTATATTAGGCTTTGTTTCGTTAGGAGAGTGTAGCTTCGACTTTTGCGCTATACACTGCTATTCGGTTAATTTCTGCGCTCCATATTGCTCTAACACGCTCTGCTTGGCTCTGGGGAGAACAGCAATAGTGGTCTCGGCACGCCAGGTTGAGATATGTTGCGGTTGGTAGGGTTACGCTTGGATAGGTTAGAGCAGTATAGCTTCCACTTTTGTGCTATACACTGCTGATCGGTGGATTTCTGCTCTATGCTGTTCTCAAATATTTTCTGCTATGCTCTGGGTGGTCAGAAATAGTGGTCTCGGCACGTTAGGTTGAGATACGTTACGTTTGGTCAGGAGATGTTATGTTATGCTCGGTAGGGTTGGCAACGACTTTCCTGCTACACATTGATGTCCGGCGGCTTTCTGCGCTCTGCTTTGCTCTACTGTATTCTGCTTGGCCCTGGGGAGGCCAACAACCGTGTTCTCGGCACGTTGGTTTGCGCTATGTTACGTTTGGCTATGTGACGATTGGATAGGCTAAGATAGTGTAGCTTCGTCTTTTGAGCTATACGCAGCTTTTCGGTGGATTTCTGTATCTTACTTTGCTCTAGTATGTTCTGCTTGGTTCTGGGGAGGAGAGCAGTAGTGTTCTCGGCACGTTAGTTTGAGATATGTTGCATTTGGTTCGGTTACATTAGGCTTAGTTCCCTTAGGGTATTCAAGTCATTCGTGCAATACACTGTTATTCTGTGGGTTCCTGTGGTCTACTATGCCCTATTATATTATGCTCGGCCGTGGGTATTCCAGCATTAGTCCTCGCGGAACGTTATGTAGTATTAGGCTACGCTTGGTTAGGGTAGAATGTGTCAGGGTATGATAGTATATCTTCGACTCTTATGCTATACACTGCGATACGGTGGACCTCTGCGCTCTACGCAGCCCTAATATGCTCTGTTTGACTCTACGGAGGATTGCTATAGTGGACATACACGTCTGGTTGAGTCATGTTACGTTCGGATAGGTTAGGACAGGATAGCTTTGGCTCTTGAGCTTTACACCGATGTTCGGTGGAATTCATCGCTCTACAATTCTCTGCTATGAAATGCTTGACTCCGTGGAGAACAGCAAGGGTGTTCTCACCGCGATAGGTTGAATAATGTTGAGCTCCCACGTGTTACAAATGGTTAGTCTAGGACAGGACAGCTTTGACTTTTGTGCCACAGACTGCAATTCGGTGGATGTCTGCGCTCTAGCATGCTCTAATATGTACTGCTTGTCTCCGGGGAGGCCAGCAATGGTGGTCGCGGCTCGTTAGATTTAGTCATGTTACGTCTGGTTATGTGACAATTGGTTAGGCTAGGACAAGATATCCCTCACATTTGTGCTATATGCCGCCATTCGTTGTATTTCTGCGCTCTACTCTCCTGTAACGTGGTCTGCATGTACCTGGTGAGGGTAGCAATAGGCGTCACGTCACGTTAGTTTGAGCAGTGTTTCGTATCGTTACGTTACGTTTGGCTTGGTTAGTGTAGGCTACTTTGGCTTTTGTGCTATACAATGCTTTCCCAGGAATTCTGCTCTCTAATGTGCTCTAATATATTCTGTTCGGCTCTGGTGTGTCCAGTTACAGTGGTCTCAGCACGATAGGTTGCGATAGGTTAGGTCTCGTATGGTTAGGTTAAGAAGGTTCGGTTAGGATTTC
>NW_016919088.1:0-443 GCF_001483705.2 Eufriesea mexicana
ATGTCAATAAAATTGAATTTCCCTTCCAGATTCTATAACTTTGCAATGACTAGAACACGCCAAAAGAATGTTTCCTCCTTACTTACGCAAGGAAGTTAGCTCAACACGATATCGGTCGAAAATGTCTAAAAATTGTATTTTCCAGCCACAATTTATATCATTGCGATGGCTATAGCACCCAAAAAGCATCTTTCCTCCTTACTTAAGCAAGGAAGTTATCTCACCACGATATTAGTCGAAAATGTCAATAAAATTGAACTTGCCAGCCAGATTCTATAGCACAGAGATGGCTATAGTACGACAAAAAGATCTTTCCTCTTTACCTATGCAAGGAAGTTATCTCACCACGATATTAGTCGAAAATGTCAACAGAATTGTACTTTCCAGCCATAATCTATATCATTGCAATGGCTTAAGCACTCAAAAAGCATCTTTCCTCCTTA
>NW_016919089.1:0-1094 GCF_001483705.2 Eufriesea mexicana
ATATAGAATGTGGTTGGAAAAATCAATTTTATTGACATTTTCGGGTAATAGCGTGGTGAGTTAGCTTTCACGCATATATAAGGAGGATTGATTCTAATCGTGTGATATAGGCATTGCAATGCAATAGAATCTTCCTAGAAAATTCAATTTTATTGACATTTTCGACTAATTTCGTGGTGAGATATCTTCCTTGCATATGTATGGAGGAAAGATCCCTTTGGCGTGCTATATCCATTGCAATGATAAGGAATGTGCCTGGCTGTTTCGATTTTATCGACATTTTCAGCTAATATGGTGGTGAGCTATCTTTCTTGCATAAATAAGGAGGAAAGATTCTATTGTCGTGCTATAGGAATTGCAATGGTATAGAATCTTCCTGGAAAATTCAATTTTATTGACATATTCGGCTAGTATCGTGGTGAGATAACTTTCTTGCATAAACATTGAGGAAAGATTCTATTGGCGAGCTATAGCCACTGCAATGCTATAGAATCTGGATGGAAAATTCAATTTTATTGACATTTTCGGCTAATATCGTGGTGAGTTAACTTTATCGCAAATTGCGAAGGAAGGACTCTATTGGCGTGCTATAGGCTTTGCAATGCTATAGAATCTGGCTGGAAAATTCAATATTATTGACAGTTTCGACAATTATCGTTGTGAGCCACCCTTCTTCCCTAAATAAGCAGGGTAGATTCTATAGGCGTGCTATAGTCCTTGCAATGATATAGGATGTGTTTGGAAAAATCAATTTTATTGACATTTTCAGGTAATAACGTAGTGAGTTAACTTTCACGCATATATAAGGAGGATTGATTCTAATGGTGTGCAACAGGCATTGCAATGCAATAGAATCTTCCTGGTAAATTCAATTTTATTGTCATTTTCGACTAATACCGTGGTGAGATAACTTTCTTGCATAAACATTGTGGAAAGATTATATTGGCAAGCTATGACCATTGCAATGCTATAGAATCTTGTTGGAAAATTCAATTTTATTCACATTTTCGACTAATAGCGTGGTGAGAAATCTTCCTTGTATAAGTAAGGTGGGAATATCCTTCTGGCCTGCTATAGCCATTGCAATGCTGCAG
>NW_016919090.1:0-1047 GCF_001483705.2 Eufriesea mexicana
CTAAGGGGGCCGGGTGTCTTTGGAAGATTTCCCCCACGTGAAAAAAAAAGAAAAAAAAGGTTAAGTTTCGTTTGGTTATAGTAGCATCGACTTCCGAGTTATATACTGCTATTCGGTGGACTTCTGCGCTCTAGATTGCTCTACTATACGCTATTCGACTCCCTGGGTGCCAGCAATGGTGGCTGTGACGCGATAGGTCGTGTTACGTTACGTTTGGTTAGGTTAAGTTAGGCAATGTTTGGTTAGTGTCGCTTTGACTTTTGGGCTACAGCCAGATATTCGGTGGATTCCTGCGCTCCGCTGTGCTCTACTCTAGTCTGCTAAACCCTGGGCAGGCCACCAATAGTGTTCGCGTCACGCTACGTTAAGTTTGTCTACGTTAGTTTGTGTTACGTTAGTTTGGGTTAGGTTTGGGTATCCCTCACTTTTCTGCTGTACTCTGCGATTCCATGGATTTCTGCGACCTACTCTCCTCTAATAAGTTCTGCTTCGCTCTCGGGAGGGCAGCAATATTGGTGGCGGCACGTTAGGATGTGTTCTTTTACGTTTGGTGGTGTAACGATTGGTTAGGTTAGGATAGGTTGCCTTTCACTTTTGTGCTACATACTGCGTTCGGTGGATTTCTCCACTCTACTGTGCTCTAATATGCTCTGCTTTGCCCTGGGGAGGCCGGTAATTGTGTCCGCGGCATGTTAGGCTGTGTTAAGTTACGTTTGGCTGGTTTATGTTATCATGGGTAAGGTACCGATATCTTTGATTTTTCTGCTATATAATGTGATCCTATGGGCTTCTGCGCTGTATCGTGCGCTGCAACTCTGCATGTGTCTGTGGACACCAGAAACGGTTGTTGCGGCACGATAGGTTGAGTTATGCTGCGTTTGGTCGGGCTACGTTTGGATAGGTGTGGCTGGCATATCTTTGAGTTTAGTGCTATACACTGCTATTCGGTCCATTTCAGCGTCTTACATTGCTGTGCTATACTCTGCTTGGCGCTTGTGGGCCAGTAATAATGTTCTCGGCACATGAGGTTGTGTCCTGCAACGTTCA
>NW_016919091.1:0-506 GCF_001483705.2 Eufriesea mexicana
GGATTGCAGTGTTGAACACAAGAGTCTAAGCTATACTAACCTAAGCCAGAATGACCTAACACAGCCAAGCGTAATCTAACTCTACCAAACGTGCCGCGACCAGTATTGCTGGTCTCCGGAGTGCCAAGCAGAGCATAGTAGAGGAGAGTAGAGCGCAGAAATTCATAGGAACGCAGCGTGCAGCAGAAAGGTCGAAGAACCTAGCCAAAAATAAGGTATCCAAGCCAAACGTATCGTATCTCAACCTATATTAGCGAGACCATTATTACTGTGGTCCCCGGAGACAAGCAGAATATACTAGAGCACAGTAGAGCTCAGAAATCCACCGCATTTCAGTGTACGGCGCGAAAATCACAGATAACCTATCCTAGCCAAAGCAAACCTAACCTAACCAAACGCAACATAACCCTACGTATCGCGACGCTGCCACAGGTCCTTTGCTGCCCAGAGAGAAGCTGAGCATATAAGATTAATGTAGGGAGGAGGAATCCACCGAATAGCTGTGT
>NW_016919092.1:0-51251 GCF_001483705.2 Eufriesea mexicana
TGAGTTATAGCATCGAAGCAAACGGTGACTGAGAGTCACCTCTCGAGTGCAAAGGGTTAATTTTACTCTGTTTCCTGTTGAAATAACATCAAACAGTATGAAATACATCAATTGAAAGCCGGTATCGCGTAATAGAACGGATTGTACGGTGAATACGAAGTTCATTGACTGGAATAATCGGTAACTGTACAATATTAATTAAGGTGTAATAAGAAAATTAGGTTCACCTAATTTCTGATACAAAATGAAACTCTACCGTGTGAACGGCATTAATTTTTCTGTTCGATCTAAGATTAGGCTTGCGAAATGAGCAGCGAGCACAATTCAGTTTCTACATTACGGACTTAATTACACGATGTACTTTCTAATGAGCTGATTCTGCTCTATTTTCATGAAGCCGAGTACACAAGTCTCACAACGTTACTGTTATTAATCTAGAAATAGAAGCGTTATCGCCATCCGTTTCTTTTAATTAACAAATACGAAATACGCTGGTTTCTTCACGACAAAGAGTTTATATTATTTTTCGGTTCATTATTCATGGAAATAAATTGAAAAAAGATATGTACACGAGCAATTAAGCGAAATATTTAATCGTGGAAATAAATTACAACGTAATGAGCGTTGTTGAAATATTTTATGAAACCTGAAGAATTATTCGAATGATTTTTTAACAAGATTTCGAGATACGAATATTATTCGCCGACGATTAAATCTGAGAAAAGAGAGATAATTGTGTCTTGATTCGAAAATTTCATGTAAATAGCTGTGTTGGTTTCTGTTTAATTATATTGGCATAGCAAACGTGGTACAGTGTTGCGAAACATGCTCAATTAAGTCTCCACTCGCTCGTATAGAATTCTCTGTTAAACAATTTTCATATTTTCGCCTAATTCGCATAACTGGAAATTGTCGAGAAAAATTTACGAAAGTGGTATAATCGAAAGATTTTTATCGGAGAAGATTATCTCGATGTTTTGTTATTTTCAGAGCTCGAAGTCGGTTAATCTTTCTTTGTTTTTAGATGTCGCTTAATTAAATTACTTATAGAAAGTCCTAGTTTCTAATTGGAATTTACAGCACTCGGAAGTTTCTTCCCATTTCTGAATGACGTGTCATAAACTTGCGAGAGCACCGGAAGTCAAACTGAAACTTGAAATTGCGAAGTGATTTGCTAAATCGAGGCAACGTCTCTCTTTTAGCAAATGTACGATACATCAGATTCGAGAAACTAGGTAAAAATAGTCTTCCATCTTCACTTGACTGAACAAATCCTTGAAATAAATTAGCAAATATCTCAAACTGAAAATCGTTTTTAACCCCTTGACTATTATGGGCGCCTATGGGCTCTTAGAAATTATGCGTTTGTGACACGAAGGACGCCTATGGGCGCTTAGAAATTTTGCGTTTGTGGCACGAAGGACGCCTATGGGCGCTTAGAAATTTTGCGTTTGTGACACGGAGGACGCCTATGGAAGCTTAGAAATTTTGCGTTTGTGATACGGAGGACGCCTATGGGCGCTTAAAAATTTTGCGTTTGTGGCACGAAGAGCGCCTATAGGCGCTTAGAAATTTTGCGTTTGTGACACGGAGGACGCCTATGGAAGCTTAGAAATTTTGCGTTTGTGATACGGAGGACGCCTATGGGCGCTTAAAAATTTTGCGTTTGTGACACGGAGGACGCCTATGGGAGCTTAGAAATTTTATGTTTGTGGCACGAAGAGCGCCTATGGGCGCTTAGAAATTTTGCGTTTGTGACACGGAGGACGCCTATGGAAGCTTAGAAATTTTGCGTTTGTGACACATATGTTTTATTTAAAACTTGCCCACGTGAATGAAAAATGACGATGAGACTATAAACCTGTTTTAAAAGAATCGGAATTTTCAAAATTCAAAGATTTATGTTCTACTCCCAAAAGTTGAGAATTAAAAAATTTATGTTCCACGTTTAAAATTCGAAATTCAAAAATTTATGCTGCACGTGGTTTAATGCAAGGAATAATAAATGGTACGTGGAAATAAAAACAGAAATGGATGGTTTGGATAACAAAGAGTCGATAAGAAAGAATGTTCAACAGTTTGAAATGGCGATAAAAATGTTAAAATGGTTTTAAATAGCTATAATAATTCTGCTGGATCGAATGTAATAAATGTTTATGAAACCACGTCTCATTTATGTTGCATGATGAAAATACGAGCAAGGAGCAACTCGGAGAGAAAGTTATTCTTGCATTCGAACATTTGCAAACAGGAAATACGCAGTAAATCGTACAAAGAAGTATTATAAGTACTAGTAGATTAGCAGAAGAAATAGTAGTCGATTCTAACAATTTCTTAAATGTAATATTCCTGCAATGTGAATTTGATGGATCAATACCAAGCAATAAATTATCAACTATAATGCGTAGAAGAAAATTTTTGCAATATATACCTATTCATCAGTCATCAATCACACATAGTCGGAATATTCATGGGACTTTTTTAAATCTCATTTGATGGACCAATGCTATTCAATAAATTACTATAAATCGCGGTATACAAAAAGAAATTTTTTATAATATACGTCTACCAAAATTTTAAATAAAATGTATTATAAAAATATTTTAATTTCGTCATCAGTCACAAATAATCGGGATATTCATGGGATTTTTTTAAATCTCATTTAATGGACCAATACTATTCAATAAATTACTATAAATCACGGTATACAATAAGAAATTTTTTATAACGTATGTCTACCAAAATTTTAAATAAAATGTATTATAAAAATATTTAAATTTCGTCATCAGTCATAAAAAATTTAAATATTCGTGCGATTTTTTTTATATCTCATTCCATGAACCAATACCATCCAATAAATTATTATAAATTACGCTACACAAAAAGAAATTTTGTATAATATATGTATACCAACAACATAAATAATTAGAATATTCATGTGATCTTTTAAATCTCATTCGATGGACCAATACCATCCAATAAATTACTATAAATCACGCTATACGAAAAGAAATTTTTTATAATATATGTCTACCAAAATTTTGGAATGAAATGTATTATAAAAATATTGAAATTTCGTCATGGATCATAAATAATGAGAATTTTCGCGTGATTTTTCTAAAAGCATTTAACCTGGAAATATCGTCGCAATTGTTGCCGCGAGCATAAAGTTGCAAACATAAATCGTGCATTTGGCCGAGGTTATATAAATGTTCAAATTGTTCGATGTTAGTACGTAAAATTCAAGGCTGGTGATTTTTTATTCGGAAATGAACGAGGAGGAGGACCGAAAAATGCCATCGACAGTAATGTTGTATGAAATATTACTGAAAATAATCCACAGTAAATAGCAGGAGAAATAGCGTTCCGAATGAAGGCAAGCCATTCGACCATTATTCATCACTTGGCTCGAATAGGAAAAGCAAAGAAAATGGACAAATGGGTTACGCATGAGTTAAGCGGTACACAGGAGCTTAGAATGAGGATAGGCAGCAAGGTTACCTCAAAAAAATAAATGAGTTTCATTTTTTTAAACATTCGCGATGGAAATTGAAAATTACATAATATGACAATCGAAGAATTTTGAAGTTACCATTTAGAGAAGATAAAAATGTAAAAAATATATTGGGACCATTTATTGAGTTTGTTAGGTGACCATATGTAGAATTAATTCTCTACTATTTGTTATAATTTCGAATTTCAATTGAAATGGAAATTAATAAAATTACAATTGGAAATAAAAATAGATAAAAGTACCATTTGTGGCCAATTTTGATGAAATTTCTTTAAAGAAGATCGAATAAAAATCTAATTCTTTTCTAAAAATCAATCCTATTACGAAGAATTTTTGTTTCATTTATTCTGTATAGCACTTGAAGAAAAATATATATAAAAATATGTATTCTCCAAAAGTGGAGAATATATTAGTGTATTCGAAAATATTTGGAAAACGAAAATATTACAGGTTGAATAATATGCCGAGCATAATTATCGTGCAAAATATTTCTGCACCATTTATGGTCACAAGAGTGCCATTATTGAAGTACCAGCTTTCCATTTGAAGCTACTTGCATATAAGTCTTCAAATTATCCTAATTTTCTAAATTATAATTCTGCGTTAATTAAGAATAATAATAACTGCGAAATAACAAATACCCCTATAAAATAAATAAATACAAACACGATACTAAAAATATAAAGATAAATATAAATACACAAGACACAAAATACAAAAAGTATAATATAAAAATCCTTAAAAAATAAAGTGAAAATTTATAAAACAAAATATACGAAAATAAATGTAAATAATAAAAATAAATGATTGAATCACAAACACGTAAAACATACTTTATACGTGTACACTAATTACTAGATTAATTACTAAATTTCCTATTTACAATGAAAAAGGATTTTTCACTGCGCCATGAAACAATAAAAAGTCAGTGAAAAATCGACTGAAACGCGTCAGGTACACTTCCGTAGAGAGAATTATTCTTGAAACACCGACGATTCCTTTGTCGAATCAACAGTCCCCCCATACAGAAGCAGCAAACGAGCAGACGCTGTTTTCGATTCAGCTTCGTTCGATGAATGCATGGTTTCGCTTGCGCGCACGTGCGTACGCGCGCTTCTGTCATTAATAATACAGTTATGCAACGAGGTTCGTGCGCCGGGATATTAGTATCCCGCCGCATTGCCGTGCGACGCCTATGAATCGGGCCCGATAAACGCAACGTTCAGAGTTATGCGCGCGCCGCGCGCCCTTAAACGCTCCAACGGAACAAGGAATCCCATTGTTTTCTGCCGCGTTCAGAGTCCTCAGTTGCGGCGTTCTCTCGTTAAACGTGGCTCGAGTCGCTTAATTCAATCGCGCTGAGAATAGCTATATGCATCGGTGCGAAGGATGACCGTGGTTTCTTGGTCGAATTGTTCGGGGTGACTTCTTTTGTGCATTTTTTTCTACAATTTTTTGATACATTCGAAGGTACTCTCAGGGTATAGTTGATGTAGTATAGTGTATTAACTATATCCTATATATAGCATAGTTTATATACTTGTATAACTTGTATTTATATATTTATATAAACTATGATATATATAGTATATTTAATTATATATAGTTACATATTATGGTTATATAGTATAGTTAATTTCTTTTGCAGAAATAGGAATATTGCGATACTTGATCAATTTTTATGTGGGAAAATACAGGTTTTTTGTTATTGAAATTTCGTCGGTGGGTAAATCAAAATCAGGGTAAATTTATACAAAGTTGCTAAGTAACTGGATTTTGGTGACATTTCCAAAAATTGTTTTCAATATATCTAAGTTGAATAGAAAAAATTACTAAATTACTAAAGCATTGCTAATATGATTTTCAGCTTTTTGATAACCGTAGTACAAATTATACGATACTTGGATATCATCGATGATTATATTATCGAAGACCTGATCATAAAATCTGTACATCAAGGTAAAAATTGAAAGACTTTCTTTACTTTTCGAGGACATTTTATTATACTCCCAAAAAATGTTTAATCAAATGTAAATTGTGATTTTGCCTCTCGATATTTCTTATTTGATAGACGTAAGCACTGCCCGCGTAAGTGTCCAAATTTCTGCCCACTTTAGCGTCAGCTACTATCTGCATCAGTTCCAGGAACTAACTTCACCGAATGCCTTCGATATTAATTTATCGTGGACTTATATATAAGTATTATATTGTGTCTACTTTCATCGATCATGTCTCTAGAAACCACTCGATCAGATAAACGTACAAATATGGTCCCAGATTGCAGTCACTTTATGTCTTGACTCGAAGCTAGGTATTATTGAATTTGTAGCGATCTACCGTATCGACCGTGCAATACGAAATTAGGTACAGTTGAAACAATGAGATCGTAAGATCGGTCAGACGTGTTCCAAGCGTTCGAGCATGAACTTGAGATGTATAGGAAAGGTAATAAACTCGTGCCTAGGGTTGCACCATGTCAAGTTGGAATTCTATTCTCCTTCGTGGTAAGTTTTAAAAAAACTATTATATTTTTCGTGGCATATTTTTAAAAAATTATTTAATTATTAAACGTATTAAACTTAACAGTACTTTTTGACAATTACAAATATTCGAATTAAATATTATTATAGGCTATATTAATTCTAATCGTTGCTTCTTAATTATTTAATTTACGACTTCAATGTTTCATTGAACCAACTGTACGAATTTTGAAAAGAAATTATATCCTTCTATATTTATAATAAATTCGAGTTTTCTTTATACGATTATTTTTGACCAATCAATTTTATGCTAATAAAATAATAATACAGCCATTGCACGAAATAATCGTTATATTTCAATAATAAAATAAAAAAAGGATTGAAAAAGAATATATAGCAATGATAATTAATATAGAATAGTAAAATTCGTGGATTCTAAAATATAATTCAAACGTAAAATTTGTACTCGTTTAAAATCCGACCTTATTAAAATTATTCTGTGAAATGCATAAATTATAGACACGAAATAAAATTCCCTTTTAATTCTGGCTAAATGCATCGTTTTTATAATTCCAGGGCTTCCTTGGAATAATTATATCATTCTTTGCGCTTTTCATTTCGTTTCTTTTTGTCCCTCAGTTTTCGCAACGATTCCTTTACCTTTTTAGACGAAAATGAAAAATCTCTGCTACGCCTACTGGCGGCACCTCGTTAAAACGTTTACCTTCATGTGAGCTGTGCCAAATGAGAATGGCGCCATTAAAGAAAGTTGAATAATTAATTTATCTCGATATGCTTCTCCTTCGCGTTGAATAATATATTTCGAGCTTCGACTTTTTCAAACGGAATATAATTATCACAGACTCTGCGTGTGCCTGTGTGTTTTTTGATAATTAGAAACTTGCTCGCTTTCGTTAATAGAGCTCCTAATTGCGAGGAAGATTGCTGTTATTAAATTGCAGTTTTTCCAATTCCAATTCTGTTTAAATTACTACGCTGTACAATTTGCGTTATAAAAATCAAAAGAGAACATTTTCATCGCTTTATGGACTGATTCGAGTGAACGTTCACCGCGTGTTTCGATGTAAAAGGCTCGTTGCATTTTTACAAAAATATTAACGAAAGTATAACTCGCGGGGGAAACAATGCGCATATTTTTCAATCGAAATCATCATTTCCGTGATGAATAATTGAATCATCGTAATCACGACAAGAGTAAAAATCCAGGAGAAAAATTATAATTAATAACTACCTTGTAGCAATTTATATACTAAACGCATTCCATAGTTTACCACGGCGAATAATTTATGAGTAAGAAAAATTTCATTTGAAAATATAATTAACCACGTACATCGCGAACTCGTTTTAAAAGTGAATTAATAATTAATAAGAGTGGATATTTTTGCGAAGAAAATTAAATTAAACGTACTTTCGATAATGAAATTAACGAAATCAATGAAATTAATGAAATTAATAAAACACTAAGTAATTAGTGGATTTTCTTTTCGAGTTTAGTTGCATGGTGCATATAAAAGGGAACGCAGAAACAATAAAGCAAGAAACAGTTTTAGCACGAATTAAGCCTTCGACATACTCCGATGACCCTATCGAAATGCTGGCTATGATCCAGATCCATTCAAGCTCCAAATGAGTTTGATACCAACGAAACAGATTGCGAAGAACAATCAGCGCACTGTTACTGACGTGAAATATTCTTGCAATGATACTCGCGAATTTATGCTAAATAAGTCCGCAGCTTCATTGATAATTTATAGCTTTCAAGTAAATATGGAATTTAAAATATTATTGTTTAACCCTTTGCACTCGACGATCTTTTGGCTAAAAATGAGTGAGTTCAAAGATTTTTGCTATAAAGCTGTCGATATTTCTTTTAGCAATAAATAAGAAATCAGTAATAAATAATAAATAAGAAAATTAGTAATAAATAAGAAATTAATATAATAATTAACACGTAGAATTATTTGATTTCGATAGCTCGCACACCGTTACATTATCTTCAATTTGACATATTAATTAATATCGATCTTCGAAATTTTATCTAATGGTGACTAAATTCGCCTCTCGAGTGCAAAAGGTTAATATCTATCCCTTATTAAAGTAATTTCAATTAACGTTATTTGAAAACCTAATTTTTCCATAGTTAGTGTTCGATAGTTGTTATTTTTCACTCCCGATTATTTAATATGCAAATTATCCAAAACGCTATTACACGCAGTCCAGAATTATTATCTTTCATTAATTTTCATGCTCCTTTAAAAAATTTAAGAGACTTTCATATCTTTATATCTGACCAGCATAATACTGCACGACTTGAATCAGTAGACTCTGTCAATAGAATATGGATTCTCGCAAACAATTTCTCATCAAACCTTCAATTTTTTGGCAATAGCATTTCTTCGTTTGAAAACCAGATCTTAAATCTCTGAGCAAATTGTTTATATCGGCTATATCGTCATTTGTATCATACATAACCTGTATTCTTTCTGTCTCTAACAAACTGATGTACACTAATTGGTCCTACTACCTGTAAATTATTATTAAATAAATAAATAAATATCTGTAGAATTTTAACTCCTTTTGTTAAGAAAAAGGAGCCTAAATACATATATTAATAATATTGCATATGCATATAATTTTAACCCTTTTAATTCTGACTTTTAATTCTGAATATCGACTGGGAACTCCAACTTATTCTCACAATACTTCGACTTGCAAATTTTTAAGTGTCAGATTTTAAATGCTGCAATGACGTGTAAATAATAATAATAAAGTCATTAGAAACCATCTTTATTCTTCTCAGAAATAATATAAAAAATAAATTTTCAAAAATACATTTGGAATAGGGTGCCTTAGCGTTAAGGGTTAATACGATATATACGAATATATATCGTATTAATGAAATAAAATATTAAAAATTACCAAGCACAGTGTGAAGCACATGGTATTTTTGATCAAGTTAATTCAAATTGTATTAACCCACTCACCCCTTCATGCAAGTCTTCATCGTCAGCTTCGAGTCCCCCTCACTGCTAATAGTCTCGTATCTAAAACATATAAAAATAAAAATCGTGGGTAAAAGCATATAAAAGCAAATAGTGTATCAAAGCAGTACTTAGATAAGCAACTGGATACAATTATATCACTCGACAAGACAAAGTAACTTCAGAACGCAAGCACCTCGACAACTCTCACTCTCAGTTCCATTCAACCGCTACCCCACGCATGCACACTGCCATACTATCATACAAATGCGCACGTAGACTCGTGCATTCTCCCTTTACGTATTTTCCGATCTCTTTCACCCACTTTAGACAAACTACGCAGTTATTCCCATGATTCGTTCGGTCATGTTTAACTAAAAGCCACTTGGGTGGCCGCACGCGATTCTTTCCCATCCTAATTTCAGATACTCGCAGAAATTTATGATCAATCGTTGGTTATAAACGTTCTCGTGAAATTCCCATTCCCACATAGGTATTTCACAAATCGGAGAATAATTATGCTATAATCATGCATGGTATTTCTCTATCCATTCACAGCTGGAAGAGCAATTCTAATCACGAGTACCCAGTTCTTCCGGTTAACAGTTATACTTGAGATTCATAGGCACTGTACTCGGTTCAACGAGAATTAACACGTTCATCACCGCATCACCTATACTGAGTGATAAGTATGCTTCCACGTCTCTCACCACGTCTCTTACACGTGACATTTGTGTTTGACCCGATTCCCTTACCACGTCTCTCACACGTGACACTCGTGTTTGACCCGATTCCCTTACCACGTCTCTCACACGTGATACTCGTGTTTGACCCGACTCCCTTACCACGAGACTCACACGATATTGGCGGAAAATTAACTGATACTCCCATTAGAGAAATTTGCCGATAGCAACGTGTTAATGGAATAAGCACTGAAATATAAATGTAGGACATGTAACATAAAAATATTTCAAACATCAGACCTGGATTCAGCTGATCCAAGCGTCACATCGAACATTTCAAGGATATTTTAGCTGGCCTTGTACGCAAGGGTCCCCGTTTACGACCACTAAAAGTCGACCCTGAGCATCCACATTCTGCAACCACTTATCTACGTCCGCAGCATCGATCACGTGACTCTTTTTGTTTAAATTTCCTGCCAATTCTCGTTGAACTCGGTATAGCTGCAGACGTCTGTACCATATTTCCTTTCCACATCGTCTACAAGTCACACGATCTCTTTTGCACACATGACAAGCCTCAGACATAAATGTCCAATTCTGATCTCAAATACGTAGTTATTTCTTGCCCTTGTCTCTAATGCTGATAGCTGACGATCAGTCTTCCTCTATGAATCAATCATTTCTACCTCGTCTATAAATCACACGACCTGCACTACTATCATTTGTCACATCCAAACGTCTAATCAAGTACTTCTCATCTTTCCTCTAACACTGGGAACTTACTACCGGTCTGTTTACGTGAACATTCTCAACGAATTCCGATTTTCATGTAATCTGTGAGTCAAACTGTCTTCTAGTAAGTGTTACACAATAGATAAATGTGTAATCCTAATTTTAGAAACCCTATTTAACCCTAATTTCTTTAAAATTTGAAAGTCATAGTCAATTGGACTGCATGGACATTCTTCTAGAATCCTCATTCTTAAATTATCTATTCTTTTCCACTATCATCCCTCAAACCTTCCTCATTCACAGCAAAACGTCCAACCTTAATTTAATTAATTAATTTAATTAAGGTCTCCCTGCATTCTCAGATACTCTAAATTCACAATTATTTACTTGTTTCAAAAACCCACACCAAAGTCCCAGATTATGCTATCTTCGAATAACAATTTTCCCTCACGTATGAACAGTTAATTTTACTCTCAAGTGCTCACGTCTTCTTCCTTATTTAATATTGTAAGTTCACAATTATTCACCTGTTTTAGAAGTACACAACAGAGTCCTAAGTTATGCAATCTTCCAACAATTTTCCCTCGCGCGTAAACAGCTAATTCTACCCTCAAGTGCTCACGTCTTCCTCCTTAATTAATATTGTAATTTCACAATTATTTACCAGGTTTAGAAATCCACAAGAAAATCCCAAATTATGCGATTTCCCAACAATTATTCCTCACACAGAAATATGTAATCCTATTTTCAAATACTCAAGTCTTCCTTTGCTTTTAATACTCTAATTTCACTATTATTCGCCTGTTTTAACACTGCATATCATTCACAAATCATACACTCCTTACCAACAATTCTCTCTTGCATAGAAACATCTAATCCCATTCTCAAGTGCTTAGGTGTTCCTCAATTTTTGATACTCTTATTAATGTATATTCATATTTAAGTTTCAATATCCGAAATTCATTGGACATCTGGCAGGAGGTTTTTAATTGATAATAGTATTAATTTTAGTGGATAATTAAATTGTTGCTTAGCATCTAAGAAATGAGAATAGCTATAGGGCATAACTTCACAATTATTCGCCTGTTTTAAAACTGCGTATCATTCACAAACTATACACTCCCTACCAACAATTCTCCCTTACATAGAAACATCTGATCCTATTTTCAGGTGCTCAGGTGTTCCCCAATTTTTAATACTCTAATTTCACAATTGTTTACTTGTCTTATAAATCCACACCAAAGTCCCATGTCCACATCATTCGCAAACTAGACACTCCCTAACAATAATCCTCCCTCACCAGGAAATATCTAATCCTATTTACAAGTGTCCAGGTGTTCCTCAATTTTTAATACTTCAATTTCACTATTATTCGCCTGTTTTAGAAATCCATACTAAAGTAACAAGTCCATCATTCGCACATCAAGTACATCATTCGCAAACCATACACTCCCTACCAACAATTCTCTCATACATAGAAACACCTAATCCTATTTTCAAGTGTTCAGATGTTCCTTAATGTTTAATAACCCAATTCCCAATTATTCGCCTGTTTTAGAAATCCATATTAAAGTACCAAGTCCATCATTCGCAAACTAGGCACTTCCTAACATTAATCCTCCCTCACCAGGAAATATCTAATCCTATTTACAAGTGTCCAGGTGTTCCTCAATTTTTAATACTTCAATTTGACAATTATTCGTCTGTTTTAGAAATCCATACTAAAGTACCAAGTCCATCATTCGCACATCAAGCACATCATTCGCAAACCATACACTTTCTACCAACAATTCTCCCATACATAGAAACACCTAATCCTATTTTCAAGTGCTCAAATGTTCCTCAATGTTTAATACCCCAATTCCCAATTATTCGCCTGTTTTAGAAATCCACACTAAAGTACCAAGTCCATCATTCGCACATCAAGTACATATTCGCAAACTAGGCACTTCCTAATAGTAATCCTCCCTCACCAAGAAATATCTAATCCTATTTACAAGTGCTCAGGTGTTCCTCAATGTTTAATACTTCAATTTGACAATTATTCACCTATTTTAAAAATCCACATCGAAGTCTCATGTCCACATCATTCGCAAACTAGACAGTTCTTAACAATAATCTTCCCTCACTAGGAAATATCTAATCCTATTTACAAGTGCTCAGGTGTTCCTCAATTTTTAATACTTCAATTTGACAATTATTCACCTATTTTAAAAATCCACATCATTCGCAAACTAGACAATCCCTAACAATAATCTTCCCTCACGCAAAAACATGTAATCCTATTTTCAAATACTCCGGTCATCCACAAGCACTCTTGCCAAATTTCTAATTCTGCACTGTCAACGAATCACGGAATTCTAATTCGACTCAGCAATCACTCGTCACACCTGTCTCTCCATTCGCACCTAAAACTGCAATGCTACTCTCCACGCGAACCCCTAAAAGCAAGCACCTCTAACGGTCCTCCACTAGCGGTCAGGCCAGCCCCGGTATCTTCGGACCTTGAACGTCAGCTCGCGTCACAGAGCAGCGTGTAAAACGGAATTGCGTCATTGTTACAGGCGAGGAAGTCGTAACCGTGCCTCCGGCGAGCGGAGGTCAGGACAGCTGGAAAGTGCAGAGGCTTTCGTTGAGCAGCGAATCGCCGAGCAACCGTCGTAAAGGCTGCCGGCCCCAGCTGCAGCCTGGCAGCAAGCGCACACGCCCGGCGCCGCCAATCCCGGCCTTATCCTGCAAGGTCAATGCCAAGGACGTAGACGAGTACCTCGACTGGCCGAACAAGGAGAACACGCCCGGAAATGCCGTGAACGCCGCCGAGGGGACGACCGAGGCTCAGCTCGAGAACGAACGGCCGACCATGGGCTCGAATTTGAGTCGACACAACGGGAAAGGCCTCACCGGCCGCAGAACCCAGTCGTCCGGGAACCTGTGCGATCCCAAAGGGAAGCTGAACAGCATGGGCAAGATACTGGTGCCTTGCTCCAGCGCGCAGAGAGAGAGGTGAGTCGGGATTCTTCCTGTTTTCGTACTCTGGGTCTCTACCTAGGGGATTCCTGTGATGTTGGTTTTATCAGAGATTTTTCGGGGATTTATCGAGTCGTTGCTGGTGAAGTGGTCTCTTAGTCTCTGGAATTCTTTTCTATTCTATGACTACTATTGCGTCTGTAACGAGTAATTAACCCTTTGCACTCGAGAGGTGACTCTCAGTCACTATTTAATCAGATTCTGAAGATCGACGTTAATTAATATATCAAATTTAAAATTACCTAACGATGTGTGGAATGTCGAAGAAAAATAATTCCACGTCTTAATTTGCATGTGATTTCTCATTTACCATTTGAAAAATATCGTCGACTCGATGACAGAAAGTCTTCGAATGACTATTTTTCTGTAACGAAAAAGTCGTCGTCGAGTAAATTAAAATTAATCAAAATTTAATGTAATGTAACAGTGTACGAGGTATCGAAATCAAATAATTATACAATTCTTTATTTACTGCTGAAATAAGTATCGTCAGTTTTTTAGTGGAAAATCTTTGAATTTCTACCCTTCTCTAGCCAAAATATCGTCGAGTGCAAAGGGTTAAATGTATCGTGAGGATAAGTAAGCACACTCGTTTATGAGATTAGAGGATCTTTTCAGGGATGGAAAAATTGCCCATCTTTTAGTGGCTACTTGAAGTGGACTCTTTGGAATTCCTGTGTTTTGTATAGCTACAATTGGGTCTGTAATTTCGGTCTGTGATGAGTAATTAAATGTATTGTGGGGACAAATAGGCACACTCGTTTATGAGATTAGAGGATCTTTTCAGGAATGGAAAAATTGTTCATCTTTTAGTGGCTACTTGAAGTAATCTCTTTGGAATTCCTGTGTTTTATATAGCTACAATTGGGTCTGTAATTTTGAGCTATAATGAGTAATTAAATATATTGTGGAAACAAATAAGCACACTCGTCAATGAGATTAGAGGATCTTTTCACGAATGGAAATATTGTCCATCTTTGAGTAACTATAACTTCGTTGGAAGATGTCATATAACAGTCTACTTAGGCTGATTTTAAAGAATGAATCTTGTACTTTCATACTTTTAAATTGATTTTTTAAATATATTTTATTTCAACACACCTGAGGAAGAAATAAAGGTAGCTTTCTTTGTAAAAGATTTTACGAATTCAGAGGACTCTATAGGTCTTGGAAAATTTTTATCAAGATTCGTTTTACTCTGAAGTTATAAGGTAAAGTTTTCTCTTTCTAATGAACCCTTAAAAATTGATGTAGTTTTATCTCTGTAAAATTCAGCATTAATTATGCCATTAAGAGTTATATATTTTTAACAACTGCATTTTGAATTCTCTGTAAATTTTAGTATTGACAAGAATTGGTTTAAATTAGGTTTGGGTTATTATATTTTATACTAAGAGAAATACAATTTTTAAAAAATATAGGGGGTAGTAAAAAATGGATGGAAACGTGAATTTTGTATTATTTAAATAATGAAATAAAATTCTCAAATCTATATTGTTTGGTAACTATATATTTAAAAAGTAATTTGTAATATTAACTATTTTTAATAGTTCTTGGCTATTAGTATACAAAATTCTCGATTTAAAATATATCACGATGAATATTGTCACGAAATAATAAATATATTTTTTGGTAAATGTGAAGTATAGTAGAAAATCATCTCTAAAGATTAGTACATTATCTTTCACGTTTCATTTCGCAATAAAATAGTTAACAAAAATACAGTAGCTTCAAAATTGAAATAAATTTATGATAAATGCCATAAGCAGACCACTGTTAAATATCGTTTGTTTCTAAAATCGACCACTTCACGTGCAACAACCTAATAGATCTCCTATGTCTATTGGAAAATAGAGTCTACTTTGGTGATGTTGATCGACCGAGTGATTTATGAATGATTTATGAATGATTTATGAATCCCACGTTTGAGAGCTTGGCGACTGTGGGTAGACATTTTGGTAATGCTAGACTCGCTAGGTAGATCGAATACAGTGATTCAAGGTTAGTGTATTAAGTGGGGTGATTAGGTAGTAATTGAGAGGTAACGCAGTCCGTGCCTTAACGCTTTTACTGCTCCTCGAGAGTTTTGTAAGAGCTTTTTAAACGATTCGTTGTAATTACTATCGTAAATGCTTTCTTGTAATTTAGCGTAATTTAACAAGCCGTAGTTTAATATACTATAGCAAATTGGTGTTTTAATGTATCGTAACTCACACTGCAACTTATCATCACTGGAGGGAACAACGCTTCGCTGGTGTCAATGGAGAAATTTATTTTTATCCGGCAAAGCAACGGATCAACGGATTTTCGCTCGAATCTCTCGTTCGAATTTTTCCTTATTTATGAATGTTATTCGAACTTGATGTAACAAGCTTTGATACATCGTTTAATGCATTATTCATAAACGAATTTCAAATCGCGAGGCAATGTAAATTTTATTCAAATAACAATCGATGCTTGGAAATATCGAGTCAAACACTTGTTCCATGAGTCCTTTAACAAAAATAAACAAAATTTGTTGTTCTAAAAGATTAATAGAATATTCGAATTCATTCGCGAAGGAAAACTTTTGACTAATGATTAAACGGTGATTCAAACAATTATAAAAATTTTCAAAAATTTTTGAGATTCAGATTTAACGATAAATCTACGTTATTCCAATTGATACGAAGAAAATAAAATTATATATCAAATTTTAATTTACTCACAGAAGAGTATTTTTCAGCAATCATTGAACAGTTATTCAAATAGCTGAAAAATTATAGAAATTTATAAAAATTCCACAAATATTTTGAAGATCTCGAAGAAATAATTACAATACTTCCAGATTTTTCCAAGAATTTTGGAATTAAATAAAATTATAAATCAAATTTTAATTTACTCATAGAAGAGTATTTTTGAGCAATCATTGAACAGTTATTCAAACAGCTGAAAAATTATAGAAATTTATAAAAATTCCACAAATATTTTGAAGATCTCGAAGAAATAATTACAATATTTCCAGATTTTTCCAAGAATTTTAGAATTAAATAAAATTATAAATCAAATTTTAATTTACTCACAGAAGAGTATTTTTGAGCAATCATTGAAGTCATTGAAACAGCTGAAAAATTATAGAAATTTATAAAAATTCCTGAAATTTCTTGAAGATCTCGAAAAGATAATTACAATACTTTCAGATTTTTCCAAGAGTTTTGGAACTAAAGAAAATTATAAATCAAATTTTAATTTACTCACAGAAGAGTATTTTTGAGCAATCATTGAAGTCATTCAAACAGCTGAAAAATTATAGAAATTTATAAAAATTCCTGACATTTCTTGAAGATCTCGAAAAGATAATTACAATATTTCCAGATTTTTCCAAGAGTTTTGTAATTAAATAAAATTATAAATTAAATTTTAATTTACTCACAGAAGAGTATTTTTAACCAATCATTGAACAGTCATTCAAACAGCTGAAAAATTGTAGAAATTTATAAAAATTCCTCAAATTTCTTGAAGATCTCGAAAAGATAATTACAAGAATTACAGATATTTCCAATAATTTTGAAGTTTACATTGTACGACAAACATATATTCAATGAATATCTAGAAACAATCTAGCAAATAAATAAAACTTCCCTCGCAAAAGAATATTTCCGTGCACTCGTGAGTCAGGGAAAAAATTCAAAAATTGGAATTTACGAGAATTCCCAATTTTATACCTGACGAGAAACATTCTATTCGAATTCGTTCCTCGAATCCCCGAAGAAGAAGACGATCACACGTATAAATTTTCGTCGATTCTCGAGCCAAGGAAGAAGCTCTCCGTGAGGAGTAAGTGATTTTTCGTGTTTCTAATTCCGCCGGGTTCTTCCTAGCGTGCCAGGAGCAAACAGAATTTAATTTCGCGATAAAGTCAGTGGATACAAAAGATCGGTGGATATAAAGGAGAGGTCAGTTCGCGATCGAGCGTTTCATAAGGTATTCCAAGACCGTGTTCGCTTCGAGCTCGAATAGACTGTTGATACACTATTGCCCAAACACGCCGATTCTAATTAATATTCAGTCAATGTTTGGCTTACGTTCAGTCGTACAACGTGGGTTTAACGCGCTTGTCAACCGCCTCTCGATCGTGTTAGCTCGGAAGAACGTGATAGAGGAAACGAAAGCCCATGAGGCGTATAGCTATCGTTCGTTTAAATCTCCGCAGGTCAGGGACGTGCCTGTTATCTTCATTATTATTTTCCGCTTTTATTTTCACCATCTTTTTCCCAATTTTCTCGGGTCAAAAACGAAAGGAAACTTTCGTAAGTTGGATCACTCTTTTGATGTCTATATATAGAAATATCGTGTATTTACAGGTGACTATTTTAGGATTTTATTTTATTTTATTTTATTTTATTGTATTTTATTTTATTTGTATTTTACAGTCTTGGTAAAACATTTTACAGCTGGCAAAAGATAGGTAAAACGAAAAACGATCACGTAATTATGAGCATGCATAAATTAATAGGGACACAATACACACGTAATACGAAAAGTGTAAAAATCTTGAACAGGGTTAACGTGAAATAAATTATAATTAAAAGAAAAATTTTTGGGGATGTTATTTTGGAAAATTTTTCTTTGGAATTAGGTCTGAATAATGCAAAAATTGGATGTGAGTTGAAGTAAAATATTTGTAAACATTCATCTTATAGATTGATATATCTATAGATATAGATATTTCGTTTAGAATTTGCATAAATTATTTTTCTCTGAAAAATTGAATAAAATGATATAATTCTGTGAAAAGTTATTACCTTACAGGACTTTTCTCATATAGAATCTTCTACGGGGTTAACGTGAAATAAGTTGTAATTAAAAGAAAAATTTTGGGAAATATTATTTTGGAAAATTTTTCTTTGGAATTAGGTCTGAATAATGCAAAAATTGGATGTGAGTTGAAGTAAAATATTTGTAAAAATTCATCTTATAGATTGATATATCTATATATATAGATATTTCGTTTAGAATTTGCATAAATTATTTTTCTCTGAAAAATTGAATAAAATGATATAATTCTGTGAAAAATTATTACCATACAGGAATTTTTTCATATAGAATCTTCTACGGGGTTAACGTGAAATAAGTTGTAATTAAAAGAAAAATGTTGGGGGATGTTATTTTGGAAAATTTTTCTTCGAAATTAGGTCCGAATAATGCAGAAATTGAATGAGACTTGAAATAAAAAAATTTGTAAAATTCGTCTTATATAATCTATTTCGTATAGAATTGCATAAATTATTTTTCCTTGAAAAATTGAATAAAATGATATAATTCTGTGAAAAATTATTACCTTGTAGGACTTTTTTCCTATACAATTGTATAAATTATTCTTCTTTGAAAATGTAATAAAATGATACAAAATTCTCTGAAAAATTATTACTTCATAAAATTTTCTGAAATATTTCCCAGCAATATTACATAAAATTCAAAATTACTCGATACAATGCAGATCCCTATTTATTAAGCCGTGAACTGTATTCGAAACAATGATACATTCATCCAAGTGAGCTCTCCTTTTTTAAATTCAATACGACTTAAAGTGATTCAACTTTGAGCTGCCTGCAAGAACTAAATTCCCAACCAAATTTCTCTTTGTAAACTTCAACTACTTCGTTCAATATTCTTTTCCCCCAACTTCGTTATAATATTAAAAAAGAAACAATTATATATTCGCTTCAATGAATTCAAAAATGCACAATGCTCCATTCAGCTCGACCAAAATCGAGAGCAATATACACAGTATATATTCGTGTGTAATATTAACCCTTTGCACTCGAGGATTTTTTGGCTAAAGAAGAGTAGGAGTTCAAAGATTTTCTGCTATAAAGCTGACGATATTTTTGTCAACGGTAAATAAGAAGTCGTGTAATAATTAACACGTAGAATTATTTGATTTCGATACCTCGCACACCGTTACGTTATCTTAAATTTGACATATCAATGAATATCGTGCTTCGAAATTTTGTCAAACGGCGACTGAAGAGTGCCTCTCGAGTGCAAAGGGTTAAGCCACGGATTACACTTCCAAAAAATTTCATATTCGTTTTATCTTCAAAATACAAGGCGCCTGAAAATAATTAATTTCTGCTCCTTGAAAGAGTTAATTTCCGAATTAAATCTGTCTATGTAAAGTTCAGTTACACTGGTCCAACGTTCTCCTTTGCTCCAAAGCCATTATAATATTCCAAAAAATTACACACTCGTCCAAGTGAACTCTCGTTTTCCAAATTCAACACGACCGAAAGTAATTAACTTAAGCTCCCTCGGAGAGCTGAATTCACCGGCAAATCTCTCTTCGTAAAGTTTAGCCACCCTCATCCAACGCTTTCTCTCTCTCTTGCCCCAAAAGCTGTTACAACATTGCAGAAAATTATTCGCCCATAAATAGCGGAGGAACGAAAATTTTTGGAATTAAATTGCATCGAAAAGGTAGGAAATTCCGTGCGATTTCACCGAAATCGAAGGCGATACATGCAGATCCGTATCTAGCAAGCCGCGAACTACGTTGCTCGGGAAGAGTTGAAACCCTAGGGCGGAAACGCGTCGTAATTAAATCCACCCGGAAGATGAGGCAGTAAAGATAGTTGAGCAAAACGAATGCCTCGGTAGTTTCGCACGAATGAAATCCCCCTTTTGTCCCGGCTACAAAATTCTTCCGCGCAATAAAACCTAACTGCATTACGCTACCATATTCAATTATGTTGGGCGATTAACTGATAACGCGACCGTGGAGAGGACGACGTACAACGCGAAGGAATTCGTCGTAAAAACCGAGTTAATTCGTTTGTTTTTCACCACGCGAGAATGGGAAGCGCTACGCCGCTGCGCGTTGCTGGTAATTAGCGAAATTACCGAAAATAATTTCGACCACCTTCGAGTTCGCAATTAGACGACGAATTCGTTTCGAGGAGAAACGAAAATTCATTCCCCTTGTTCCAAGTTAGACGGGATACACGGAATTCCCCGGAATTCTGAATAAATCGCGGCGTTTGTTCGAAAAATTCGCACCTGCTTGATAATTCGCAGCATTTCCAATAATTTATGTATGGTTTTAATAATTTATAATAATTAATCATTAATTTTGATAGTAATAATAGTAATAATAATAATAATTTTTTAAATTAATAGTTAATTTTAATAATAATAATTTTAATAATTTATTTATTTTACTCCCAGAGATTATCTCACCCCCGAATATTTTTTTCGCTATGTGAAAACAAAAATTGGAAGCTTTTCTTATATTCTTTTGAACTTGGTGAAAGCTTTTATACTAAAATAAAAAAAGAAAAGCATGAGTATATAAATGAGAAAATAGAATTATTTACTTTTAAAATGAGAAATATAATTATTTTATTTGAATATTCCACTTACAGTACTTGCTGTACTTATTTTTAATATAGTTATTGTTTCTTATTCGTTATTTAGTGTAAATATCGCTGTAATAATTTATATTACTCGAAAAAATGAACGTTTTAATGATTTGTGCTTTTCCACGAAATTAATTTTAATAATTCGTGTTTCCCCAAAAGATTAACTCGCCCTCAAAAATTTTTTCGCTATGTGAAAACAAAAATTGGAAGCTTTTCTTATATTTTTTTAAACTTGGTGAAACCTTTTATGCTAAAATAAAAAAAGAAAAGCATGAGTATATAAATGAGTAAAAATAGATTCATTTACTTTTAAAATGAGAAATAAAATTATTTTATATGCTTTTCCACGAAATTAATTTTAATAATTCGTGTCTTCGAAAAAGTTAATAACGCTATTATAATTTATACTGCTGGAGAAAATTAATATCGCTTCGATAATTTATATCGCTCAAAAAAGTTAATATTACTTTAATAATTAGGGTCGTGTGAACTGCAGCGTGATTCTAGGAAAAGTTTCAGCGAACTTTATCATTAATTGCTGAACGAGAGCTGTCACGAAAATGTATACTTTTATTTTTATTAAACGCAACAGCGAGCGATAATAACAGCTGCATGCTCTTCATTTCCAATAACCGTATCATTTGCAGAAAAAATATTTTTCTCTTCTAAATCGAATTATTGTAAATTTCGATTAAAGAGGAGAGACACCTGCGCGATAATTTTCAATTCCATGGATCGTGATCGTGTAAATTGCAGCTTCCTGAAGCAAAATGCCAACAGCGGATTAATATATTCGTTTTACGGTTCTAATTATCGGGCCGTGGAAATTGCAAATTAATTGCGAGTCGATCCCTAAACGTAAATTACTCGATATTAATGAAGTTCAAATTACTAAGTGCCAATCGGTACCTTTTTCCACGGAATTTTACATAAACCTAACGATACCTTTATCCAACTTGCGAATCACTTTGCAACGAAATTAATTAAAATTAAAAATTTAATAAGTGTATCAACGAAACACGAAACCTATGCCTAAAAATCCTTAACTTATTTGCATCATGGCTCTACTTAAGGTGCCGTGTTCAGGCATCATCGACGTTCAACTAACGACTAGCTCGTATCACCGCGCGCATATCAGCACATACTCATAATGGCAGTTAAGAGGATTTTCACGACAAAAGTAAAACTTGTTAAGAATATAACGAACCGATGTAGATGAGATGCTCACAAAAGGGATCAAACGCGATCTGTGGCATATGAAGAGTATTCAGCAACCGGTAATGGGAAAAAGTCAGCTCGCGGATTATTCCGCGCTCAGCCGAAGCTCGCGGAATATTCCGCGCGCGGTGGTAGGCGACAGTCGTAGCTCGCGGATTATTCCGCGCTCGGTGATAGAGGACAGTCGTGGTTCGCGGAATATTCCGCGCTCGGTGATAGACGACAGTCGTAGCTCGCGGATTATTCCGCGCTCGGTGATAGACGACAGTCGTGGTTCGCGCAATATTCCGCGCTTGGATGCAAATGGGTTAACATCTCATTAACCCTTTCGCTATGATGAGCGTCGCCGCGAAGTCTCTTCCGTGGAACACAGCGAGGTGTCAAAGATGGTAACATTGCGATCATGCATTCGGTCTTTTGACGCAAATCTTTTGAAGAAAGAAAAGGAAAAACTGACCATCGCAATAGAGCTTGCAATTCTTTGCGAAGAGAGCTAAGAGAAGTGATAGCACTTGTCTTAATTTTTTACTTAAGCAATTTTTGTGACCAGTGACTACAGTCACCCGTCATGTGTAAATAGCGTCTCGTGGCCGATGACTATAGTAACTCATAGTAGCGAAAGGGTTAAACATCTCAAACACCAGCAGATAAGTATCTTCTTCCTGTTCTCCAAAAATAAAAATTTAATAAAAAATATACAAAATAGAAGAGATTCTAAAATTACATAAATTATACCTGCACCAGAAACGTATGAAATATGCTAAAATACTAAAAATAAATTAGATATGCAGGAAATATGCTCACCAAAAATATACCAAGAGTCTCAAATAAATTTCAAGACCCATTCAGCGTTAGTCGCCATAACCACAACTATGGCTGAGAATGCTCCGAGTCAAATTAACCGCAGAGGGAAATAAATAATAATAAATCAAGGTTGAATCAAGGGAAACACTGCTCGTAAACGGAATTAAGCCCGACGCTGTAGAGGATTTCTCGTTACGACGCGATGCTCGGTGTTGCTTAAACAACCAGCAACGACAGAGCATAACGTGGCATAACAGGTTGGTCGCGAGATAATTTAAAGTCCCTTTAAGGTCGGTCAGTCGCGGAACTGGGGCGGTTTCCATTAAATCCTCGTTTGCACGAAAACGGACGCACGAGCTGCGAGGGAACAGGGATGAACGGGGTAAAAAGCAGAGGGTAGAGGGTTAAAAGGCGCTCGAATCTTGATCTCATTTGCGTAAGTGCTGTTGTTTAACCTCGCAACAATATCGGGTGATACGAGAAATTTCTTTTCCCTTTGCCGATATACCCTTTGTGTTCAGAAAATTATTCGAATGAGGAGGATCCAATGAGAGTGAATACGAGATGTTGCAACTGGGAAAAATGAAAGCAAATTTTGTACAATTTTCACATCGATATTAATTTCATTATATTAACCCTTTGCACTCGAGAGTTACCATTTAATCAGATTCTAAAGATCGACGTTAATTAATATATCAAATTTAAAATTACCTAACGATGTGTGGAATGTGGAAGAAAAATAGTTCTACGTCTTAATTTGCATATGATTTTTCATTTGTCGTTTTAAAAATATCGTCGATTCTATGACAGAAAGTTTTCGAATTACTATTTTTCTGTAACGAAAAAGTCGTCGAATGCAAAGGGTTAAAATATCGCGATATTTAACATGATCCGTGCCACATGTACCATTTGTGGTACCATAAGAATGTTCGAGTTCCTTACCAGGTAACAGTCTCACACAACATTGTAAACGAAAGAGTATTAAGAGAAAGAAAATATCGGGTTGTCCGGAAAGTTCGTGCCGATTTTGAAGGCAAATTGAAACGCAGGAGATTTAAATTTTAGTATAGATTTGTTAAATCATATAGGTGTCGTTTGATTCTACAACCTTTCTCCATTTTTCAAGCAACTTGAAAATTCTGCTCTTCCAGAATCTCTCAGGCTTTTCAGCGAAAAACTTTTCTATGTAATTTTTTATCTCGACCAAGTTTTTTCCATTAAAGGAATTTTGTAATAATCGAAATAGGTGAAAATCAGAGAATGCGAGGTCTAGTGAATACAATAATTTATATTACATTGACCATATTTATTATATTATATTATAATAATTATTAATTATTAATTATATTATTATATTACATTACATTAAATATTTGGTTTTACCTTATTATATTTCACTAACACCTCTCCAAGATAATATTTATGATGCACGAATCCTTATTTAAGAATAAGAATCCTTGTTTCAAGAAATTTTTTATCAAATATATTGTGCAAAAAAGTTCCTAGAGAGTGGAGAATAAATAGTGTAAATATATATCTGGTACCAGGCAGTTGCAGAAAAGTGCAGTGGATTTTAAGGATTATAAAATGAAAATGTATCTTACAGACTTTTGACAGATGGAATCTGAAATGAAAATAATCTGCAGACTTTGCGGAAAACAAATTTATAACATAGTTCGGAGCGTGGAAGAAGTTGCGAAGAAGTATTTAAACAGGAAGTATTGAGTAATCCTAAGAAGTTTCGCGAGATTTCATCGCAAATAGAAGCGCAGCAAGGAATCGTAGTTTGTGAAACAAAGTGTTTACCTTTCATTCCTAAATACGTCATTTTCTTCCAACTTATTACCATAAAATATCCTTCAAAAAATAAAAACAGTATAATAACGACACTCGAGTTACGTACAATTGCAACTAGTAATAAAATAAATTACCGAACAAGCATATTCCCTATTACAAAAAATTCTTAAATTCCTTTCCATTTAAAGTTAACCTTTATACCTACCAAACGCAACAACTATTCTTCCAATCGATCCTATTTTATTCTATTTTCCATTTATTCCATACCTGTTACTCAATGCCCAATACCTTTGAAACACAACTGGCAAATTCTTTAATTAAATTACAAGAAGCGGCACGGTCAGCTTGCAGAATACAAACACCCTCATTGACCTGAAAAATCGTCGAAACAGCTACGAATTCAAACAGTAATCGCGAATAACGAACACGACATTGGAATATTAAAAGAAACAGTTACGAACGCGCATAACGCGTATATAAAGATACAGCCGATTAAAACGTCTTACCGTACAAATTGCTCCAGCGAATTTCGAAGGATGTTCACGCATATAACCTGTACAGCGCTCGACGAACGTGACTTCGGGAATGACAACACGTGCGACCCACGCGACATCTGTCGACGTAGTTCGTCACGAAACCGTGCATCATGGCTGACAGACCATATCACATGTGGACACAATCGCATAGCGAAACGAGATTCGCAATTTGTCCTCTTACGAAAATTTGATATCGCGTCTGGTATTGAACTTTTAAATCTCGATTAATACAGCACGGGTTAAAATAAATTAAGATAGCCAATTAAACTATGCAATAGTCCCATTATAGACGTTGCACATTAAGCCGTTTTCACACCGACTCGAACGACGTGATACATGCTTTGACTTCAAGCTTTCGTTACATTAAGCTCTGTTCACACGGAAATAAAATATATATAGTAGAAATGAAATAGATATTGAAATATATTTTTTTTAAATCTGCAGATGTGTCATTGCACGAGATTAGAAAGTAAATTTTCCCATTTCTCTCTTAAATATTAGAACCTTTAATTTTTCGAGAGAAATTTTGTAAAATATAGAAATTAAAAATTTTCTATATATTTCATTGTGACATTTTAACTTATGGAGCTTATATTCTACTCTGTATTCTACTGTGAATGAAATATAAGGAGAATTTTGGGGTTTTATTTATAATTATAATTATAAAAGTTTTATTTATCGTTAAGAGATGTAACTAACCTATCAAATTGAACCTTCATTGCTCCAATTCTATGTTAAGTCAAACCTCGTGTATACACGTACCAATTAACCCAGGGAAGTAGACAAACACCGAACAATGTAAATTATGCAAACATCGACAATACGTTTTCTTGCAACATCTGCCTTTCTCGTTTAGCCTTAAATTAAAAAGCATTGTTTGAATTAGGTAATCGGTTGCTGTTTCACATTCCATATAAAGGAAACATGGACTATATAATACGATATTACATCAAATAGTACAATATCGATTACGGTATAAAATGGAACATTTTGAACTTCCAATTTTTGTATCAAAAATATTATGCAATGTAATATCTTTAATTTCTGCAAGGTTTTCCAGAAGAGAAAATATTTGTTTCCACTCTGTAATATTGAAGTAAACATTTGTGCAGGGTGAAAACGAATTTCAGTTGTAAAAATAGTGAATTAAAAATAATTGAAAAGCAACCCTGTATTTACCTGGATTTTTAAGATGGCTTTTATATATTGTTCAATTTACTTTAACGAATGAAAATGTTTCGCCATAGTTAAATCCAAAGCTACACGAATATGAAAAAATGTTGCAAAATTTTAGTCCACACAGATTTCCATTAGTTTAAATTATTTTCATTTTTATTTTTCTAAAATTTACATTAAACGTACCAACTGTAGCATGATTCTTAAACAGAGTGGCATGAAACTTTCCTCGAGTAAAAGAACTAAAGGAAATTTCGTTCTCCAAGCTCTTTTCGTCGAAATATATCTGACACTTCTACATGAAAATTTAATAGAACTTCAACTGCAAAATTTAATTATACTTTTTCCTGCTAATCTAATTTTAAGTTTGCTTTAAAACGACCTTTTATTTCACACGAGGTTTCTAGGGAGATACTTAGGACAAGTAATGCTTCTGTGCAGATATAAATTCTGTGGCTCCTTGCCCAATCATCTAGATGACAAGGACGTGCTGGACGACGATCCAAAGGAAAATAATAACGTAATGACGGATACTATCACTGGAAATCTTGGTGGAACACTGCCACACAAGAAACGATCGTTGGGCGTACACTTTTCAGACAGTGGACCAACTGGAACCCTGGACCTCGTGAAACATCGATCGCAAGACTCTCTGGATGAAAACGATCCTTGGAGGTATGCCATCAGTCATTTCTCTAGATTATCCTGCTAGCAGTAACAGGACGTATGTAGAACATGTGTAAAGCTAGATAAAATATTTATGCCAATTATAAGAGAGTATTGGGAACGGTATATCACTTGGTCTGCAGAAATTGGGAATAAAAATAGAGCTAGTAAATTTGTTATCCATGTCATGACATTTATTTTGCAAAGTATCTTAGTATTAGATATAAAAATAATAAAAATAGTTTACTATACTCTGTCATAATTATTGAGAAAGATATATGTCAACTATAAGAGAGTATTGGGAATAGTATGTCACTTGGCCTACAGAAATTGAGAATAAAAATAGAGCTAGTAAATTTGTTATCCATGCCATGTCATTTATTTTACAAAGTATCTTAGTAGATATGAAAATAATAAAAATAGTTTACTATACTCTGTCATAATTATTGAAAAAGATATATGTCAACTATAAGAGAATAGTGGAAACAGTATATCACTTGGAATACAAAAATTGAGAATAAAAATAGAGCTAGTAAATTTGTTATCCATGCCATGACATTTATTTTACAAAGTATCTTAATAGATATGAAAATAATAAAAATAGTTTACTATACTCTGTCATAATTATTAAGAAAGATATATGTCAACTATAAGAAAGTATTGGGAACAGTATATCACTTGGAATACAAAAATTGAGAATAAAAATAGAGCTAGTAAATTTATTATCCATGCTATGATATTTATTTTCCAAAGTATCTTAGTAGATATAAAAATAGTAAAAATAGTTTGCTGTACTCTCTCATAATTATTGAGAAAGATATATCAAATTTTGTATCGAGAATGAATAGAGGTATTCAGTGTTAAAAATAAAATACATGGTAGTACACTAATCGCAATATTGTACATAGAATTAGGTAAGGAAATAATTTAGTGTGAAAATGGTGGATGAACGTATTTAAAATTCTATGACTGAAGTAACCTTATGAATCTACTTATTTTTACTATTTATTTACTATTTACTATTTACTACTGATAAATCTACTCTTTTTATTTAAATTAAAATCTCGTGAAAAAATTATTTTCAGTCAAATCAGTCACAGTATTTTGCTGTGCTACTGAATTATCAAGTCCTAGTTGCAGCAAAGTGAATTAACGACAGGAAGAGATTGAATAAAATATAACGAAACTCGGAAGACGCTTTGACAAAGTATACTTTACAAGATTGTTACGACTTTTCTCTAATTTATACGAGCGATCTTAAAGCAACAGGATTCTCTTAACGTAGAATTTTCAGTGTTTCGAGAATAATGCGCTTCTTCGTGGATAAGTTCCACCAGGTGTCGTGTTAATCGCGAAAGCCATTAAAATAACCGCAAAAATAGGTATCGCGGACTGAGATAATACAATTGCGGCATTTACACAATTTGCATAACAATTCTGCAACAAAATGAATATTGCAACGACGCGTATAAATTAATGCAAATGAGATGATAAGACCCACCAATTTTATGAAAATTCCACGGCACAACGAAAAAGAAACATTTTTTAAACTAAAAATTTGTTTCATTGCTCTAATAAATATTCATTACTACGAGAGAACATTAAATTGCAAATTAATAATCGCTGCAGAAATATTCGAAGCTCGACTTACAATTTACTAAGTATCTCAGTTTTACAGTGAATTTAATATATTTGGAGAAAATTTTAAAATATGTGATAGTGAAAATAAATAGATGATGGACAGCATATCGGTTCGTTATTCCTGACAGAAAATCGATTTTTAAATATTCTAAAATATACGAAATTGTTTTACCTCAGTCAAGCTAAAGTATTACGTTCTGTATGTTCACGCATTTGATCTCGTAAGTCGTTTAAATATGTACCAAGTTTCGCCTCAAGTTTTAAACACGAGACCATCTTCACCAACTAGCTTCGAAACCTACGAAGTACATACTAAGACGCCTGACAAGACACTTTGTCCCACATACAAACGTTTATGAATCCATTCAATGCCAAGATATTTAGGAACAAGGTCACCATAAATTGCAACCTAATTCTGCGTCTTTCACGGACTCGTGATTGTTGCGATACTACAATCCACCTAATTTAGTTACCATTCGCTATTATACTCTATGTTAATGAGAATAATTAAAATGATATATGAAGAAAAATAAATATATGCGCATATCTAAACAAAATTCAATATTAATTTTGTCAAAAGTAATTGGACATGTTTGATAATTACAAAAATAAAATTTTTAAAATTATTTTCAATTTGGTACTACTAAAATTGAATTTTCCATGTGGCCTAGTTACACAACAACAATAGTTACTTATTATTAGTGAATCATTGTATCCAAATCAAAATCACTTGTATAATATCTCCGATAATGATCCTCGTGATTCAAACGTTCCTTCGTTACTTATACAACAAACGTTGCCACTCGACAATGTTGACCCTGTACAACCTGTAATTTCCATTGTCTATAAGAGAATGATTTCTAAATGAGCAAAGTTTCTTCCTTTGAATTGAGGACTATAAATCTACGATTGCTACAATCGAATTATCTAGCATCAGTACAATCATATAGTAATAAAATACAGGATATAATGGTAAATAAATAAAATAAAATTGAAAAATACAGATGCCTTTATATATCATTTCTAAATCACATGACTTATAGGAATTAAATAAATCACAATTCCCTTCATTCTCACATTTAAAACTCCATCATATTCCTGACTATATAGTATATAGCATACTCTATCATATTCCTAATATTGTCAAACTCATCCTCTATTTCACTATAGAAGGATTTAACCACTTGCGCTAGAAAGACGTGCCACACACGTCGAGATGCTTTTGTTCCAAAATCGCCAGCGACGTGTACACCACGTGGATAGGCATTTATCGCAGAAATAAAAATGACGTGGGTTGCACGTCGACTAACAACCAGATCGTTCATTTCCCGAACTATAGATTCAGAGTGCACAGCGTCGCATAGTGTCATTGATATTTTGGAAATATTTCAGAATCGATACGGTATCTCGCGGCGCCAATGTGACACCTTACGCGTGTTATACTGTAGCGCACGGCACTGCAACCGTGAGTTTATTGGTAGCGCAAGTGGTTAAATTTAAATCGGGCCAAGAATAAAAATAAGCATAAATCAGATAAGAAATACTCTCCATTTCACCACAAGGAAATTAAAGATTCTTTCCTCCATCAAAATTAATTTCAAAATTCCAATTCAAAATGAAATACACGTATAAAAATATGAAAAAGCTGTATAACATATAAAATGTAACAGAAATTGTATCACATTTATCACATGCTTGACTGGAAAAATGGTTGATTGTCGCAGGTACCAACAGAGCGACCTTGATCTAGTACGATGTCGCCATGGGAATTTCGACTCCGTGAGAAGAAATCGCAGTGTCGACACGGTGTCGGGCGACCCGGCAAGAAGGTACAACCGGGGCACGTCCCTGGAGGACAGGTGTCAACGAAATGCAGACCTCGACTTGGTCGGCACGTTGCCTAAACGAAAGCAGGACAGCAGGAACGGCGAGAAGACATCAGACACGATCTCTTCATCCTCGCAGTCCTGCGTACCCAACACTGCGGACGACGATCTGCTGATGCAGATCGTGCATAAGCCTGATTGCGAGTTGGTCAGGCATCGACAACAACTTAGCAAGTGCATCGATTTGAAGTTGAGCAAACTGGCTGGCGGGGAACCGCAGGATCAAGGTTACGCGTCGGAGAGGTCTCCAGAGGATGAGCATCCGCCATCGTTGCCTGGTCAACCGTTCCCAAATATAACGCCTGGTGAGTGAGCTTTTGTACTCGTACCAGTGCATGCTAGACTATTAGACCTCGTGATATTTTACACGGGGTGTCCCAGTTTCCTGGGTAAAGACAGAGTGCGATGTTGGACCGCGTACGTTAACCCCTTATCTTGCGATTTAAGTTTGCGATGACGCGTGTCATAGTCAATAGCAACTTCGGATGTGTAGAGACACGTCTAGTCACTACAACTGAACGCAGCAGAAAATAACACGTAATTGAGACGGCAAAACATGGACGAAAATTAACCCTTTGCACTCGAGAGGTGACCCTCAGTCGCCATATTTAATCAGATCCTAAAGATCGTCGTTAATTAATATCTGGAATTGAAAATTGCCCAACGACGCGTGGAATATCGAGGTAAAATAATTCTACGTCTTACAATTAATTTGTAACCATTTTGAAAATATCGTCGACTTTATGGCAGAAAGTCTTCGATTTACTATGTTTCTGTAACGAAAAGATCGCCGAGTGCAAAGGGTTAACCGCGAGACTGATCCGTGTCGTTTACATTGGGTCGTACTTGGAGAACACGGCTCTCACACGTCGCACTCGAGTTTGGCCCGATTCATTTACCACGTGTCTCGCACGATATTGTAAACAGAGGAGATAACGACAGAGTTCTGAAGAATGGAGTAAAAATAAAAATTGAGTTTCTATTCATAGTGATAAATTGTAATTTCGATTGGTCATAGATCTTGATAAAGTTTGGTCGTTCATTAGGTGTGATGTACAGTTAGTCATGATGTCACCAACATACGGTGATGGAAAGAGATTAATTGAACACAATTCTGAATTTATTAAATAATTCTAGAAAATTCGAGTAAAAAGATAGAAATAGATATATCATTGATTAAATATTTTATAGAAAGAATTATATACTATAAAAGAATGTCCACGTGACAATGTGCAAATATCGGAATTGCTTATAATTCAATTATTTAGAGCCATTTATCCGAAGAACTCTGAGAATTCTTTTAAAAATATCATGTCGAAATTAAATTATAGAAGTTGACGCTTGCCGGTTCGAATAAAAGTTGGATTTTAATTTCAATGAAACTTCAACATGAAGTTAAACACGTGGACACTGTGGTATTTAATTATGCATGAAATAAGATAATACAATTTTATCCCGAGAATTAAAAGTTTTACTCTCTTTCATGCCCGTTGTGTTTGAATCGAAGAATGCAATTAGTCGAGGAATAAAACTTTTATAAAACCTCGTGTTCCATAATAATACTGATTATCTTTGTGTTATAAAATGCGAATAATACAGAAAAATGAATTATAACCAGGTACACACAATCTTCGATCCTGGGAAATTATTTATAACGAAATTGACTAATGAACATACGAATTATAATTTTTCCGGTTTTTAGTGGAACTATACCTTTCGACTGTTAGCAAAATTAGTCAAGGATGTAGCAAAATCGAAGATCATAAATTATTAGGGATAGATCATAAATTATTAATAATTACGAGATTGCACTATTTGAAAGAAAGAGTTGCGAGGAATCCAGGAATCTGTAAAAACGCGTCGAGGAGTCACTACTAGCGTTCATGATACAAATGTTCCTTGACCAGGACAAAGTAGTTCCACCCCTGGAACGTTCGTTAGGAAGTCTTAACAAATGGTTAAACACGATAATCTGTGAACCAAACGTAACATATCTACCCTAGTGCTTTCCGCTTTTTCCCCTAGGTCTGGCCACCACCAACTCCCCCAGCGCGAAATTCTTCACCTTCCATTTGCAATTTCTCTCGAGCTAATCGTTTCGAAACTTCTTCCGTTTCGTTGCCTTTTCCCTTTACTCGTTCGCGTTCTCTTTTCTGGCCAATTCAGCCTCAGCTCGTTGTTCTTATTCCTCTAGCTGTTTATTTTCAGCCACCACTCAAACCGGCTTTAATATCGTTTCGTTACAGCGTGTCTGCGCCTTTGCTATTTTTCTCCCACCACGGCTTACCTTTTACCATTCATTTTTACGTATCTTTCAAATAATTCCTTATCTCTCCCCGAGATCGCTCTGTAATTTTCCTTCCTTCGCCTTTGCCCCGGTTCTCTCCCCCATTCACGGTATTATTCGACTTCTTTTCGCGAAAGTTCTTTCATCCTACCCTCCCCATTGGCAGGCTTCCCTTTACCGTTGTTCGATAACTTTGTTGGCTTTCCAATCTGTTTGCCGAATCCCGCTGCTTTCTTCATCCCCTCTGTGCTTTCCATATCGCTTTGTAATTCCAGCGCGTGTATCGTACCCCAATTCTCCTCTCTGCCCTGGTAATTGATGCTTAGCATAATGCCGATGTCAAGGGGAGGGGTAATTCTCATCGCATGGCCGATGTTCCATCTACCAGGCATAAAATGTGAGAATACGCGCTATTCTACACGCACTTGATAGCTATAAAAAGGGAATTATAGCGATAATTATTTGCAAGTGGTTATTAAGTTGCTCGGCAAGCTCGTGGAGCCCCTGACAATCGATATTAAACCCTGCCGCGTATTTAGCGAGATTAGGACAGGATTATTTATTGCGAACGTCTGACAGATAATGAAACGCTGAATTCGTGCAAATAGTGCTGGCAGGTAGACCTTATTTACCTAGTTATTCAATGCAGCAGTTAATGAGAAATATTCGAAGCTGGTGGACAGAAAAGATAGGCCGGTTCTTTCAACAAGACCTCGTTGAATTTAATGTATCGATGAGCAGGCAATAAATGTTGGATATTAGCTATAATTTTCCATATAGCAAGGCAGGTTTGTTAGATTTGACGTTTACGATCTTGTTATTGCGTATTGCGAATTAGATTCTATTATACGCAGTAAAAGTAATAACAGGGGCTAAATTCATTTTCACCCCTAATTCTCTAATTAAATTACACTCCGTTGAATGTAAACAGGCACCCGCATGCGTTCGATTAACTCTTTGGGACACGGTGGGATTAAAAGTGTGCTACCTTTTGATGCAATTGCAATGGTTAACATCTATTCTCCTATTTGTTAGTTACCATCTATTCTCCTATGGATACTATGAATTTTAGTGACCGTCAAAAAATAGCTAAATAACTTTGAACCAACATGAACTCATATGACACCGTGGGATCCACCCTATTTGAGTCCCATCCTATAACAACAAATTCATTTAAATTGTTATTATTTTACATTATGCGATTCCTTTATTAGTATAAATATACCAATTTTGTTTCATTTAAAACGCAATAAAATTTCTATGCAACATGGGTTTATTTTATTATCCGAAATCCTGTGCCGCAAAGAGTTAAGAGTGCAATCGCGTTTATGCGTGTACTCGAAGCTTTATAGCAATTAGCACTCGCGATCAGGTAGCGTCCAGCTCGCTCATGCTACAGCCTAACTCGCGGTACTCACGGTATTTTATCGTATCCTGACAATATCGAGATACTCCACATGCAAGTAGCTGGAATGTATCCTTGTTTCGATTTCGATCATGCTTGTAACGTTTCGTCCCAAGTTAAATAGCGGATGATTAATACTAGATTTACGAAACCCGGCAATTTAACGGAATGATTGCTCCAATTCTATGATGGTAACAGATTTAGTTAACTTATATTAAGACTGTTAATCCTTTGCACTTGACAACTTTTTAGTTAGAGAAGAGTAAAAATTCAAAGATTCTCTACTAAAAAATTGACGATACTTTTCTGAGCAGTAAATAAAGAATTGTATAATAATAGAATTATAGAATTATTTGATTTCGATACCTCGCACACTGTTGCATTACATTAAATTTGATATATTAATTAATATCGATCTTCCAAATTTTATGAAATGGTGACTGAAGATCACCTCTCGAGTGCAAAGGGTTAATATAATATATAATTGTTTTTAAATTAAACTAATCGTTAAAGAAAAAGGCACGTGGTGTCCTTAATCTGTCAATTTCACAAGTGTCCTTAGAAATAGGTATACAGATAGTGTCCGTAAACCTAGTGTTAATCATTGCTTATGCAACATGGATCTATTTTATTATCCGAAATCCTGTGCCGCAGAGTTAATGAACCTTCCGCGTTAAATAAAACAACCGATGCCCAGCAACGTGATAGAGGATCTAATCCATTAATCATTACCAAAGAACGCATCGTTTTCATTCGTCCAGCGATAACTACCCCCGTTCCCCGAATTCACCACCGAGCGTAAATACATACTCCTTGCAAACGCGATCCTCAACTCATTAAATTTCCCTCGAACGTTCTCCTCTAAGCTAAAGCCCACGTTCAATCGCGACTACGCTCGCTCGTTTTTGTAGCAACTGCCAGCTTAATGAGTGCAGTTAGCAGGCGTACAATATATAACCCGGCAGAGGTTTCATCGCGTCAAAAGCGTCTGGAGGATTTCGAGCATCCCCATTTCCCTCGCCTCGGCCTCTCTTGTCCATCCATCGCTTCCTGGCTCCTTAGTTCCATCATTTTCCAGCACTCGCGGGCTTTTTGCCGTCTAGCCTGCGTCGCATTAAGTGGAATAGGGGTAGAAACACAATGGCCGTGGTAAGGACGAGGACAGGCCAAGCTTGACATACTTTTGTCGGCTGAATTTCGCGGATAAGACGCGCCCAGGTATCTTCTAGGGCCCTCCTTTGTCGCTGATAGGCGACGAAGCGCGCGTCGAATTCAGGACTCTTTGTCGCGAAAAGCAACGCGCCAGTTAAAATGAATGTGGCCGCGGCTCCTCCGTACCTTTTTCCACCCCCTTTCCAGCGTCCTTACATCCTATCCATCTTCAATTTTTCGCCGGTAATCTGTTTCCAATGGAGAGAGATACTCCGCCGCTGAAAGCGTAATAACGTTTGCTCGCGCGAATTCGTTCGAGTTTTATTTCCTTTTTCCTCTCGTTTCTTCCTCTTCCTCTTTTTCCTCTATTTTTCGGAGTTAGTTTCTCTCGTTATTAATCGGAAAATGGCTAGGTCCCTGCGTGAAACGTGACTGGTTCTGCAGAGGTATTTTTCGATACTTCGAAATCATCGCAATTTCCAGTCTTGTTGATCAATCTGAAATGGATCGATGGGTTTTATGATGTTGCGAAACATGCTCTTGCGCTTATATCGAGTGTAGGTTATAAATAATAAATGTATTTCTTCGAATACCATATATAGAATTTTTCTTCTCTTTTCTTTCAATTATTAAATAAGTTGTCTAAATTGATATAGAATGCAGTGGGACATTCTTTTATTTATTCTTCGGTAATGGAATATGCTTTATTTATTTATAAAATATTAGCATTTACTACAAAAACTCCAAATTTCTGTGGAAGTAATAAAAAATTTATTTAGTGGCATGTTCCCTTTTATTACCAATAAAACATTTCTTATATATTTTTTCCTTTAATTTTTCTTCTTTATGAATTTTATTATCTTTTGCCAATTTTTACATTTTTAATATCGATATCCTCTTCAACGATGAATTGTTAATTATTTTGTCGAATAAAAATATAATCCTTGCTCATTTTTCTTTATTTTTTTCAAATTTATAATTGGAACATTTGTCTGAGATTCGTTCGACGTATATACTCGTCATTGTTCGAATTTAATTACGCACACCGTAAAAGTTTTTTTAAACTAAATTCTGCAGTTGACTGGTTAAGAATGTTCAATAGATCGTTCGCACCCTAAAACTTTCACGACAAACTCTCCGTACTTCCAAAACTCTGTCCCCCAAGACCCCCTGTTAAACTTTTAGATGTTCCATAAAAAAGTCGTTGCCGAAGGTGATAAATTTACTTTATTGATTTTGCCATTTTTATACGATGCGCAGAATAATCGTGAAAAGAAAAGGAGAAAATATAATAATCGAAAAAGGAAATGAAAAAAATTTATCTCTTAAAAAAAAGAAAAGAAAAAAATATTTCGAATTTTTTAATTTTGCGCAAGATAATTTATGAAAAACGAATATGTAATTAATTTATTACGCTGTGTAATATTTCAAGTACCGTACAGTGAAAAAGACGCTCCTCTATCTGGTATCTGGTTTTATACGGTCTAAACAACGCAGGTAGAGATTGAAGCGTAGGCGAATAAGTGGGTGGCTGTGTAGTATGGCGTTGACACAACAGGCTTGCGGGAAATATATCGAAGCGTGGACCATGCATACGCAAAACTTCCCACGGCTGATAACAATCCGGAAATCGAACGTTATGGAAACGAGGACACCTGTATTCCCCTGTTTACAGTGCCAGTCTCCCTCCAATCTTGCGTCGAACTTTGCCCAGCTTTCCGCCAACTTTATTCGCTCGCCGGTGTTATTTGCCACGAGCTCGCGAGGAAATACAAGCAATGGTGCCTGCATCGGATAAATACACGCTGCAAAGTTTTATCCCATACGCCTAGCGTCGCGAAATCACTCGTAACGATAAGACCGTTAACGAAATACGAATGACGCTATGCAACGGTGATAAATCAGTAAGAGAAACTAGGGAAAAAGCAATATATATTTCCTAGTTTTCAATTTTCGTAATTCCAATCCGAATTAATTACAAATACGTCAATGTATACTTTCATTCCATTAGTTTGTATATTACAAATGAAAATTTGAGAAAAAATAATTCAATGAGAATGAAATAAATAAGTTTGGTTAGTTTGGTTAGGTAAAAATGTATCGACTTACCTCGCTACGCTGTATGCCATATTTCTTCGATATTGACACGTATTTACATATATGGTTGGATAAATTTTCCAAATCTGGGGAAATAATTCATAATATATACAAAGAATGTCGTCTTGCTGCACTTTACGTTCACTTAACCTTGCACGCACACGCTTTATTCTATATTCTTTTTACTCGTTTCTACGCGACGATCACATCGTATACAATCGATAAAAATGACACGTGGCACATCGCCGCGTATGCTTGCTCCTGTGTTTAAGGGTAAACGAGATAATTGCACGGGTGTCCGTTCTCGTCACTAGGACTGCGGACAGCGCCATCGTGTGGCGGACGAACAAAAATCGAACGAAATCATAACGCGTATCCGCGGTCACGTGGAGTAACGAGGAATCCTTTCTATCTGTACTACGTGTTCGGCTGTGTTAGCGATCATTAATCACGCGTGGCCTGGCTCTGTTATAAAGTTATAAATTACCGTTGAAAATGCATCAGAACGCGTCGGAGAAACAGTGAATCTGCACGAAGAAACGAATACTACGCGGCATTTTCCCTTTATTCTCGCGACGGCTAATATTATGCCGGTAAATGTGTATTCCGTAATTGAAAGCGTGCTCTAACGAGCGATCTTGTCCTCGCGTTGATACAACTCGGCCTGGCGTTATTGATGCAATTTGCGAGGAAATAAATCAACCGGCCAGTCATAAATTTCGTCGTATCGCGTGGAATCTCGAAAAGCGATAATTCTACGAGTAAGCTTATAACAGGGCTTCGAGGTTAACCCTGTGATTCGTCATACGTGTATCAACAGCGAAGCGCGAATGAAGAAGTTTTTCGAAGAAAATATTACGCGTGAACGGGGCCACGAGTCGTGTTGTGTGATCAGTGTTCGTGTATGCTAAATCATTTTCTCGTGTGCAGTGTAATTGTTCCAAGAAAAAATCACTGAAGGTATATATTATCTCGAATGATCACGATATTTTTTCCTGTTCGATAAAAATGCTTATTTCACTGATTTTAATTTTTTGCTCCTAAGAATTATATTTTTATTTCTTTTTTTTAAAGACGAAATTAATTTTAAATTCTACGCCGATTAAACCTTTTTTCACTCTTGATAGAGGGCACTGTAGGTTATTAAAAGTACAATTTCTCGAATAAAAATTTTTATATTATTTATCACGAATTGGAATTATATTTTATTTAAACTTTGCCATTATCTTTTAAACTTGTTAGGTAAAAATGCTTATTTCACTGATTTTAATTCTTTGCTCCTGAGAATTATATTTTTATTTCTTTTTTTTTAAAGACGAAATTAATTTTAAATTCTACGCCGATTAAACTTCTTTTTACTCTTGACAGAGGGCACTGTAGTCGAATAAAAATTTTTATATTATCAGTAATATATCACGAATTGGAATTATATTTTATTTAAGCTTTGTCATTATTATTTAAACTTGTTTTATTATTTTCTATAAAAATTGTGATAGGGTGCATTTTTAATATATCGACATCTAGTTAAAATAAAACGACAATTTAAACCGAAATACTATTAAAAATAGGAAATAAAGATTTTACAATTGTTTCTTAAATCGTACTGTATTTTTGCTGTAATAATAACCGAGTCGAATTTATAAACGATTACAGGGTAGCTAGAAAAATGCATTAATAAGTTCGTCAGAGAGTGAAGTTATCTAAGAAAGAATATAAAGCGATGGATTTAAATACAATTGTCCTCGATAGAGGGTACAAGCGAACTTGCTTCGGGCTATCTTTCAAATAGGTCGTCGTTCAAATAAGATACAATATTTGATACGATCCGAGAAGAGAAATTTATTAAGATATAATTAACGAATAATTTGGAAATTAAACAATAACTTTTCATTTAATAATTTCAAAATTGAAATTCGTTACAAAAAATTCATTTCGCTCGTTGAAAAGGTATTTATTAAATTTAAATCAATTCGAATATTATCAAAAACGATAAAAATCATGAACCAACTATATTATCCAACTTTCTTTATCATTTCAGAAATTGATATCTCCTTGAATAAATATGGCTGACAAAATTTCTCATCTGCTACAGTGAAGGGACTAAAAATTATTACAATTGTACGAAATACAATTACACAATTTTGAAGGTAATACATTTTTCTTCGTCAACGCAAAGAACATTCCATTACCGGTTTGGCTAATTAGAATATTCAGTAACACTCGTTGTATAGATATCACCGCAACCATACTCATTATTCTTTTTTCTTCGAAGACTAAAACAGGCTCGCTGGTTCCTCGCTGATTTCCCCAGCAAGCCTGGTGAAAACGGCTAAAGGTTGACAGTAATTAATCGTTGGGCCAAAATGTGGGCAGGAGTGGTGGAAAAAGTTGAGCGGATCGGGTTCGAGAGATTACACGTCCGGCTCCGAAAGAGTTTTGAATAACTAATGCAGCATTTACCACCGTTCCCGACAATTTCCAGGCAATTTGATCAATAACGGGCTGAGTGTTCGTCGCAGGTTTGCATCTCGCACGGATATGTTTGTAGCGCGAGGTGCGAAATCTACATATTTTCAATTTCAATCTCATGCATTCGAAAAGAGCCGCTTATCGACCTAACGTTGACAACTTCACAAAATTATTTCCGTCTGTTATTTTTGGCCGTGTTAGTTTATCGGCGCGAAAAATATTCCTTTGATCGACGTTGAACAACGGAAAAAAGCGACTGGAAAAACGACGCCGATGTTAATAGCGAGCTAGTGAATTTGATTTATCGTTCCGGCAACGCGTGTCCAACGCTTTGATTTTTCGTGGAAAAACTCAGCTCGCATCACTCCTGTACTCCACATCCGTGGAACCGCGTGTGTCTCTTTTGGTTTTCTCTTATGTCGGACTTATAAACATTTATGAGCCACTAGAATCACCAACGAGTTGATTTATAGACTTGTCAAGGGAACGTAGTCTTTTGATTAGGTTGTCTTACTTGTGTGGCATTGTCATCACTGTTTAAGGAAATATGTGTAATTGTATCACAGGCAGTGGGATTCCTATTTCTTTTTTATCTTTCAGGATTTATTTCTGAATATTTTCTTTAAGTATGAGACATTTACTTAAATTTCATTCTTAGTCCTTAACTTTTTAATCAAGATGCTTCTTAATGAGGTATTAATAAGATATGTGGTTCTTTGGTAATATTTTAGAGTAAATTATAAATTGTTAAATTAATTTTTTGAATTCACATTTCCCTATTGACATTTTGTGTATATACATATGTAAAGCATAAGATCTTTTGTTCATTGATGTGCTGTTTTGTTTAAAGTTTCTCTTATAGTTCTGAAAGGGTAAATACATCTCATCAGATTTAAAAAATTTGTAATTTCTTATGTTTGAATAGCTTCTTACAATCTTTTGTATTTGATATTTTCCTGAGAATATTTTATTAACTTCTCAGTGTTTAATATGAACATCTAATTTCCAGGATAATAAGGTTTTTGAAACGACTTTGTCTTTAGTATAATAATATTTAACACAGAATATTAAATTTTTATCTTTAATATTCAAAAAGTTATTCAATTAGTTTAAGTAATCTAATGTGTCTTAACGATGGGGCTATAATATTCTTAAATCACCTTTCTCAAAATTAAAAATAAATAATCGAAATCCTGAATCATTCCACGGATAATAGCAGATGATTTAATGTTTTCCAGGTGCGTGTAAAAGTTTTATAATTTTTTTAATTTATCGACCAACAGAAATTAATATCTTGCTCCCGTCTTTTTCGAGTAACTCGCTCGTTTCGTCGCTCGCATAATGTGTCACGTAAATTTTCCCCAAGAAACGATCTTGTAACGTTCACGTGGAATATAATAAAAATTTTACGGCTTTCCATAAAGCGTCGCGGAACATCGTTGAAAGAATTAAACGACCTTTTTCCTCTTTTTCCTTTTTTTATTTTTTGAGGAATCTGTTACCACAGGCTAACGTGCGCGATTTTGCTCTGTCATTTCCTTGCACTCCCCTTTTATTTTTTATTCGTGTAATCAGCAAATTATACACCTAGTGGCAACGTAAAATTTTTCAATCCATTTAGATTATTTTGCACGATACACTCGTATTAATTAATTATGAGTCGTTTGTAAAAGTATCAAGAGAATTTTAGGGATTAGCTGATTACGTTTTTACATGTCATTAACAAGTTTTAGCGTACCACTTTAACCTTGTTTAATTATTTCGTACCATGTAAAAGCCATTTTCGTTCTTTGTGCTTTGCGTGTAACTATGGTGTGAAAATAAATTTAGATTATCTTATGTGATTGATTAATATTTAAATTAAAACATGAATCTTCTGGCAGTAAACTTTTGTTCACTCTATGGAGCTAGGGCTTAATTGCTTCTAAAAAAGGGTATATTGAAGTTAGTTCAATTTTCCAGCTCCTTTATCATTCAACACCCTTAACTTAAGGAATTTCAATGCTGATACCTAGAATAATGTTCGCGGTATGATGAATAGGACATTAGGGTCACTTAATTCAAATTTATTCTCGTGGCTTAAAATGAATATACTAAGTAATATCCAAATTGTTAAAGAAAAAGAATACCCAACGTGAAAATTATTTCACAAAAAGTACATGAAAATAACAATGTATCCTTTGAGTAAAAATCTTAAAAAATTATTTCTAAAAGGTAGATATAACGCTGAATATTAAATTATTTGTGTCAAATTACAAACCTAATTAACACAATGTGATTGTTACTAAATCATTTTTATTGCATACAAAATAAATTAATAACAAGTAACAAATAAAATAAAAATAGGGAAGCTGGAAGGCAATAAACAAAAATATTAAAATAAAATGGATCAAAATGAAACAAATTGAAACAAATTTATACAAAATTATGCCAAGAACATCACGTCTAAACTGCGATAGTTACATATAATAACTCATTTCGATCCCATATAAAATAAATAAATAATGGACCAAAGGTAACAAGTGTGGCTATAAATGGACACCAATATCTTCTACGTTTTTTAATAGTTAACACATTAGTATATTTAGATGAAAATACATCAATAATGAAAACAATTTGCAATAAACTATTTTAAACAAAAAAATTAGCACTTTCTAGAAAATTATATTATATTGTAATATTATTATATTACATATTATATTTATATCGTCGCAAATGAGTTTCACTTATTCAACCTCATTCGCATTCACCAAGTACTCAAATGAAATTGTATAGTAAAACCAATAAAACAAGTTTATATAAAGAATATTGCATTTAAGCTGAAATTATGGCACGTATTGACTCATTTCAATTTCATATAAAATAAATAAAAAGGAAAAATGTACAGATTTCAAAGCTGCAAAATGCAAGAAAGTCGCCAAACGATACAGAAACTCGTGCAAATAATGTCACGTCTGAGCTGTGATCTCCACCAAGTACTCAAATGAAATTGTAAAGTAAAAGCAATAAAACCAGTTTATATAAAGAATATTGCATTTAAGCTGAAATTATGGCACGTATTGACTCATGTCAATTTCATATAAAATAAATAAGAAGGAAAAATGTACAGATTTCAAAGCTCCAAAATGCAAGAAAGTCACCAAACGATACAGAAACTCGTGCAAATAATGTCACGTCTGAGCTGTGATCATGGCACGTAATTTCAAATGTAATTACAATTAACATCGCCAATCGTTTCTCGAGTTGCATCTGCCGAAGCACCACCGTGTAGCTGCTACAATTGGCACAGCGGGTATTACAGTATCGCTAATCACTGGAAACGTTCCTCGAATGCAAAGGACGAGCACAAATGCGTTTAGTACCTCGGTTTGACGATTTAACAGCACTTCGACGTAGAACGTTTAACGTCCAAGTTTCTCGGGTCAGTTATTACCGTTGCATCACCGAGCATCGTCGGTTCTACCTCGAACAACGATTCTCAAAGCTAACACGAGGGTCCTCTTCACGTTCTGCAAACCTTTTCATCTGCCTCGTAATCGTAATTCGCGAGTGGCTCGTTCACTTTTTTTTTTTTTCAAAACCCCTTTGACGGTGTTACGAGGAGGCAACGCGTGCCCCTCGCGCGACATCCTGTTTCCACGAATTTTCTTTCTCGGTTACAAGACACGAGGCGTTCTCTATACGTGTACGTGTGTAATTTAATTACTATTAATTCTCTGTAACGCCACGTGATTCGCAAATTTAGTAAGTAATATTCGTGTATTCTGTTTCATTTTATTTTACCAGTACTGTGTTTCTCAACTTCATTTGCATGCAATTATGCACATTACCTTATTCTGCTTTATAATGTGAATTCTAAATTTTTAATCATAAAATAAAAATCTGCAGACAATGGTGGGTCCCCTTTTTATAATCTTTCTTTCGTTTTTTGTATTTTAAATTTTACTTTTGAAGAATGTGGACGATAGGAATATAGTATAGTAAATACTACAACAGTATACTAGTATATGACTATAATATACTATACTATACTAGACTAGTATCTACTACTATACTGTACTATACTGTGCTAGACTAATATATACTACTATACTATACTATACTGGGCTAGGCTAATATATACTACTATACTAGACTAGACTAGGCAAGTATGTACTACTATACTATACTGGGCTAGACTGGTATATGCTACTATACTAGATTAGACTAGACTTAGCTAGTATATATAATACTACTATACTATACTAGTAAATACTAATAGTAAATGAACGATAGGGATTCGAATGGGAATTCAGAAATTCGGATTAATTTTCTTTTCCTTTCGAGGAAGTATGTATTTCTTAATTCTTATTTCGCGTTTGATCCTCAGGACCTGCTAAATTGATTCAAGTAATGCGTCTCGTTTAATTCGAAACAACTCAATTCGGAGAACTCCTCAGTCCGAATTCGCCTACATGTGCTCGGCTAACAAACGCAGGCAAATTCACCACGTGTAAAACGAAATTCGTGGATTCCACTGAATCGAAATTATATGGTTACAACGTCGTGTCATATATAAATTAACAAATACCCGCCACCGGTACCTGTATCGCACCAACATTCGCGCGAATTACCGTAATACAGTTGTGTCTGCGATGAACGATGAAACACAGTAAATATCTCTGACGACCGACGAATAAATCGAGCATGCTGTGATAAATTCTTTGATGCGTTAATAAATTACATAGATCCGTTTTTATTAAGCTCGCATCGACGTCGACGAATCATTACGATTGAAAAAGTCTCTCTAAGTTATATTTGAGCATTATTAATTATTGCTTTAGCTAAATTATGATTAGAGGTTCGACTACCGAGGTGATTGATGAAAATGGTTAGAAGAGTGATGGAATCTATACGTTTCACGAGGCTAGGTAAATGAAAACATAATACGAATCGTAATAAATGGAAATTCTCGGCAGAGAGATGAAAGGAAACAGATTTTATTTTTCCCATTTAAATTAGATAATATATCTCGGCGCAGGAAGCGCATATAATGAACTCAGCCTAGGCATCTTCCTCGTAATTACTCGAAACTAAGATCTACGATGAGTGCGAATAGCTGGAAGGAAATTTTACAAAGCTAAGACTGAACTCGAAGCACGGTGAAATTCTTCTTGGAGAGACCTCCATTTTGGAAAACGATGCCAATCACTATGTCTCACCGTGTGGAAATAGAGACCAAATTTTATTTTCTCGACAAATATTTCTATTAATTCTGATATTAATTTTAATATTAATTCTATATTTCTATTAAAAATATTCCAAAAAGTAATTCTAAATTAAATAATAATAATAATATTGCGAATATATTATTATAACGAATTTTTAAATGATGGAAAAATTATTAGAAAATTGTGTGAGTGAATGGAGTGGATACTCAATGATGATCAGTTGCCTCGTGATACTATGCGATGATCACTGACCACCTCACTTGTATCTCAGACCAATCCCAATTAAAGCTTCGATCGATTCGAAGTCAGATTGACAAATGAGCTCGAGATACGTTACCAAGGCTTTTATATAGCCTGCTGCTGCCTGTCGAAGATCGTTACTGATTCCACGAATAATTACTTTTTTAATACAATAACCAATAATTACAAATTTTTGCTCGCTTTGATTATAAATTTATTGTCTGGCCCATTTGTTTGCCATTTATATTATTTTATTATTGACGATGAATTTGATAATTCGTATTCTTTATTAATCTTAACCATTACACATTTATGTGTTCTCATAATATATTATTTTATTATTATAAATTTGGTAATTTGTATTCTTTGTAAATCATAATCATTGTACTCTTACGTGTTGTCATAATATAGTCTTCTGCTGCCTGTCGAAGATCGTTACTGATTCCACGAATAATTACTTTTTTATTATAATAACCAATAATTAACAATTTTTGTTCGCTTTTATTATAAATTTATAGTCTGGTCCATTTCTTGCCATTTATATTATTTTATTATTAACGATGAATTTGATAATTCGTATTCTTTATAAATCTTAACCATTGCACATTTACGTGTTCTCATAATATATTATTTTATTATTATAAATTTGATAATTTGTATTCTTTGTAAATCATAATATTGTCTGCTGCTACCTGTCGAAGATCGTTACTGATTCCACGAATAATTACTTTTTTATTACAATAATTTATAATTTTTGCTCGCTTTTATTATAAATTTATAGTCTAGTCCATTTCTTATCATTTATATTATTTTATTATTAACTATGAATTTGATAATTCGTGTTCTTTATTAATCTTAATCATTGCACATTTACGTGTTCTCATAATATATTATTATATTGTTACATGTTATTTTATTATTCTAAATTTGATAATTTGTGTTCTTTATAAATCATAACCATTGTGCATATACGTGTTCCCATAATCTATGTTCTCATGCTACATCTGTTAAAATAGTTTCATTACGAAGGTGAGAATATCAGGTGAGAAAGAGTCGGGTTAATTAGCGGTTGCGGATTAAAAATAACCACGCTCTGCGTAAAAAGTTTTATGCACGGTAATTAATTGTAAATTGGAATTTATAGGTCGAATAATTTTCTTGCACGTGGTAAATAATAACAGAAAGATTCGAGATATCTCGAGGAGAAATAATACGCTATCGATTTACGTGTACTGTATTTATAACATGCTCTATTTTATCTCTTATTCGAACACTCCCGGGTTTAAAAATACAAAACAAGTTCCTTTTCGCTTTCGTGGGCGAAAGCTTTATTCCAGGCTTCTTTCTGCAACCTTTATTTTTATCGAAACATATGGCACGACTTGCAGTAAGAAAGAAACGTAACTGAAGAAACTAGAGTACCGAGGTAGACAGTTTTGGTGCAGATATTCTATCGATTTCCTCTCTTTTCCTCTCTTTAGTCTCATTACAAAAGTATCCACTAGTTCCGCGATTGCGTTCGAATCAAATGCGAGATTTTTATCGACAAATGTGACGCTTTTAATGTTGTTTCGTATATCATATTTCGGTGTTGAAATTAACCGAAAGAAAATTAAATTTGGAAAAGCAACACGATCTTTTTCTCTAAAATTTAGGATGTAAAATGCTCGTGCTTGTAAAAACTTAAATGCAATTTAAAGCGAATCAAAGAACGAATATTAATTGAATTAGATTATTCGGGAATTTAATTTTTAAATGTCTTCCTATTTTCTTGGATTCTCATTTTTGTGCTTTCCATTCCTGGCAAATTATTTTGGTAATCAAAGAACAAATAATTCTGTAATTTAATTTTTAAATGTCTTCTTATTTTCTTGGATTCTCATTTTTGTGCTTTCCATTCCTCGCAAATTATTTTGGTAATCAAAGAACGAATATTAATTGAATTAGATAATTCGGTAATTTAATTTTTAAATGTCTGTTTATTTTTTTGGATTCCCATTTTTGTGCTTTCCATTCCTCGAAAATTATTTTGCTGTATTTTGATTATTTATGTTCATGTGGATCTAATATTTTTAGAAATTTAGGAAAATTAATTTTATAATAATATTTAAGTTGTAAATTAGAAAAGAAAAGTATAGAAATATTTAATACAATTATACAAGAAATTAACGTACCTATATTCTTTATGTTCAGTTGTTACAAATGAAAGAAAATACGTACTTATTATTTATTTATTTACTATTTAATAGATAAGGTATTTTAGCCTAAAAAGATGTCATCTGTTTACGAAATTGAATTATTTCTATGCATTATGAAAGTTCTAAAGAAGAATTTTTATTTTTAACACATTAATAATGCAACTATCATGCTAGCCACCGGTGACCTACACTATAATAGACTTATCAATGGCGCCATGAGGTCATCGATCATCCCCCATAAAAATGATTAAAACATCTAATCATTCTAATCATAAACATATATCTTTATGATATTAATATTTAAACTCAAAAAGCAGTTACATTCATAAAATTTGCAGCATTTTGAATTATACAATTTTGTTTCTGTATACACACTATCTAATAATATCGCTATAATACGTCATGCAAAATTAAACAAAAGTATCCCAATCTTATTAAATATAAAAATAGGTTAAAAATTCACTGTATTCTACATAAAATTCCCCATTCATCACTACTCAAGAAATATTTAGATAAAGGAACCTAATTCAGAATTAAATTCACGTTCACGATGATAAGCAATATTACCCATTATTATTAATAAAATAAGACATAAAAATAAGTGAAAAATTCGCTTTCAACGTATTAACATCTAGCCACTACTAACAAGCTTAATCTCAAGCTGAAAAATATCTAGATAAGAGCTTCAGTTGGAATTCCAAGTCCGTCACAAAAATGAATCCACTTTTATCCATTAAAATATTTCTTCGAACACAGACATTAATTTCCCGCGATACAAAGAGCCCGATCTCTCACTCCGTTCCTCGAAACGAGTTCATCGAGCCAAAGTTCTTCATTTTCAAATTATCTCGCGTCCTTGTATCAACCGGAGAGCGCGTTGGCGAGGAATAAATACACGAGCCGGGTATCGTTATTGCGTTAGCGTTCTTAATACTTCTCGACCGGCATCTTCTTTGCAAATTATCATCTCGACCATCCTAGCAGACATCAGCCCAGACTTTACTTTACCGCTTTATCTCGGCTGATAACGGCCGCGGGATGCTCCATTCTCCGTTTTCACCCCTTTTGCAGTTGGATTGCATTACCTTGGATCCCCTGGAAATTCCTGCGAGGAACGAGGAGAAGAGTTTCTTCTTGAAAAGAAAGAACTTGGAATTGATGTTATGTGTCCGAGAATGGCGCTCCTGTCGATTTCTGCTTAAGGAATTGTCGCTTTAATTCAGTAGTCCTTAACTGGGATTTCGTGCACTGCTCGCAAGTGTTCTCGCGAATTTCTAAAAGCTCTCGTCGCTTTTCTCGAGGAGTCTTACAATTTTTAGAAATATATTTGTTGGGATTGTGGGTAAAAGAAATAGTCGTGTTATATTATAATGTTCTTTATTATTTCTCTCAAGGAAGGTGTATCCATTCTTGCAGAGAGTCAAATCTAGAGTGAGGGCAAAAGGGTATGCGATTGCAGCTCGTCCCGGTCCCCTAATTCTTATCTAACGTGTAAAATATATACTTCACTCGTTCCCGGAACCTCTTCCACGCATAGTTTAAAGATATATTAATTTCTCTTGACAGATTAATTTTTCTATATTCGATACGATAAAACGTATTTTATTTTCAACAATATTTTTTTCAAATTATCGTTTGCTTCCTTTCTTCGCCTTCGTCACGTGATTTGTGATATAAGTATATAAGTATGATTTTTAATGTGAGATAGGTGTATATTTTTATGCTTGGAGTTATGGGAATTGTAGATGGAAATTTTAGTGTTTTGTTTATTTTATATCATTTTAGGATGAAAAATGTACCCTGACTTTGAGATGTTGCCTTTTGAAATTGGGAAATATAGGTAGTTGCCTGTTTAAATTTTTAAAGTTATGTTATATGTAGAGAGACAAATTTTATATAGTTTATTTGAAAATTCGTAATGAGATGCTTGTTTAGATTCGCTAATTAACGACGATATTTCATTCTCCCTAATGAATATCGTGTTTGTACATGGAACTGTCCGTTTTATCTAAATTTAATCTGTTTCGCGGAAGAACAGTGGAGTTTATGTCTCCAATTAAAGGAAATGATCTATACTAGTATGCGAATCAAATCTATTAAACTACTCACACGAGATGTATGGTATTTATACACCGTGTTTGATAATCATGTAGTTTGAAGAATTCCAATTTTTTTTAATTAATGAATTTCAGTATTTTTACATATATAAAAAAAGATCGTATTTTATTTATAGAATATAAAATTCGTCTAACCCAATAGGAGTATGAATTGATAAATAACATAGTAAACTAATATATTTCCACATAAAATAAGGAACAAAAGAAGGAGTTAAAAAATTTACTATTACCAATTGTTTTTCAAAATATATTAAATACATTTGCAATACAGGAGGATGCAAAAATTAATTAATTAATTATATGCTTATAGAAGATACGTAATTACAAACAATATCGTCAACAGATATTTTTCTATGATAAATAAATAAATAAGAAAGGGTATAAAATGATACAAAATTCATGAGAAAATTCCTGGAATTTCTTGAAAAAGATTAAATGCATTTACTATACAGAAAGGTGCAAAAATTAATTAAAAAATTATATTATACACCAATAGAAGATACGTAGTTACGAACAATATGGTCAGTTGATATTTTTCTACTATAAATAAATAAATAAGGAAGGGTACAGAATGATACAAAATTCCTGAAAAAATTCCTAGAATTTCTTGAAAAAGATTAAATGTGCAAAAATTAATTAAAAAATCTTATTATACACTAATAGAAGATACATAATTACGAACAATATCGCCAACTGATATTTCTTTATGGTAAATAAATAAATAAATAAATAAGGAAGGGTATAAAATGATACAAAATTCGTCATTACTAGAATTTTCTAAAAAACATCAAATGCATTTACTATACAGAGAAATGCAAAAAATTAATTTAAAAATTACATTATACGTTAATAGAAGATACGTAGTTACGAACAATATCGTCAACTAATATTTTTCTACGATAAATAAATAAATAAGAAATAGAACATAAGGGCAACAAATTCGTCATTTCTAGAATTTCTTGGAAAACATACTAAGCGCAATTACGACAGGAGGAAAAGGATGACAAGGGAGAAATTTTACCTGCTGATTAACATTGTCGTAATACGGTTGAAAGTGATGCTCGTACTGTAACGAGTAATCGCACCGACACTGATTTTAACGCTCTGAATTATTTCAGAGACGCGTCGAAAGGCTCGATTTTCAAGAGATAGAAATTTAAAATGCAAGCTCGTCGCGCGCTTCTCTCACGTTAAATTCCACTTCCTTGAATCAGCGATGCGCGACGAATGAGAAATAATAAATCCACGCGAGAGGAAAAGTTTTAAATATCGCTGGCATTCCGATGTCTATGATTCGGGCAGAACGTCTCTTCAAATACGAAGCATCGAGTCCTTCGACGGTTATTAAAGAAACCAATTTCAACTCTCACGATGCACCGCTTTTTTCCTGAGTTGTCTAAATCTGTGCTTAATATCCTCTTACAGAAGCGACTCATTTTTCTCTCTGATAAACGGCGTTTTTATCTCGAAATGTGAGCCAAAGTTTAGTAGACAAATATTTCTTTATAAATAAT
>NW_016919092.1:52054-109080 GCF_001483705.2 Eufriesea mexicana
GTGATTAAAATTCTTTAAATTAAAATTTTATATTTCCATTTCAACGATAAAAGCCAATATTTGTTTTATCTTTAAAATAAAAAGACACTTGAATCCTTAAGAAGTTAGACTTGAGGATTTATATCATTGCTATAATATAATAATAATAATAATAATTTCAATTATACATCTTTTTATTATTTAATAACACTTTCGTGAAATTAATGGAATTAAGTGAAATTCCTCTCATAATTAATGTCATTTCATTAATTATTTTATTACTTGCAATTAAAATAATCGACGATTAAAATTCTTGAAACTAAAATTTTATATTTCCATTTCAACGATAAAAGCCAATATTTATTTTACCTTTATTCTCTTTTCTAATAATATATTTCTAAAATTACTCAAAATTTCTCACAAACCGGTTCATTAAAAATCCAGTACCAGCACAGAAGAATGAGGAATAAAAATAACCTTAAATCCTCCAGATATTAAATATTATATCACATTTTATCAGTGGATTCTTCTCTTTTGACAACTATCTTTTTCTCCTATGCTATTTTAATTATTCTCGACCTACAAAGTAAATCACCCTGTTAAATTTACTTCAACGAAGGGATGGAACTTGGAGGAAAATTCCGGTCTATCAGTTGCTCCTTTGGAACTTCTTCTTCCTACGATTTAAATCACTCGCTCGTTGTTCCTTCGGGGTAAAAAAATAGAAAGGGGAAAAAGGAGAATAAAGAGAAAGGAGGAAAAGAAAAGCACGAAACAAAAATCGAAAGCGTTATTTCAAAGTGCGGAACGGTGCATCTTCGATCTAAATTGCAATCCTGGCAGCCAAGAACGCACGCCATGGAGCAGCACCGCCATTAAGGCATTGCTTGCATCGACAGCGGGATGAAGCGTAATTATGACCGTTTTTGCCTGTTCGGTATGAGATTTCATTTCCTCGAGCTGAGGAAGACATTTGAGTGGAAGAGATGTAAAGGTAAAAAGAATCTTCCTCGAACGTAAAATCGATACGGTATATAAGATACTCGCAATCATCCTCTGTCAATTCATTCGCTGCCATAACGACGTTGTCATGCCCCGCTGTCGCGAGGTATTGGAAAAATTAATACTCGTATGGTGACAGTTATCGATGAGAATTTCTTTTCAGCATTCTTCCCTTTTTTCCCTCCTTTTTCTGTTTATTCCATGAAAATTCTCTAAAGTTGCTCGACTCTTGTTATCCTGTAATAATTTATCTCCGAAGTTCTGAGAGGGAACATCCGATATTGTTCTTTTATTTCTGTTGCCTCAATCGAAGGGCATAATCGATTAGGAGGTGGAAGCTTCTCATTGGAGAAATTCTGGAAAATTCGTATGATCACATTTACAGACGCGATATAAATTTTTGAAAATAAAGAATTAGGGAAAATTATGGAAACTTTGACAGCTACAGGGTGGTCTTCGCCACTGTCACCTGTTCTTCCATTTTCTTTCCTTTTCTTCCAATTCAAAATTTCAGTTTTACAGATTTTGCACTTTCTATATTGAGTCATTTGGACTGGATCCAAATTTAGATCGAGTACTCTGAAAGTTTGTAAACGATTTAAATTGTCATTTAGGTAGTCTTATATCGCCGAGTGTAAAGGGTTAATATGAGTATAAAGGGATATAATGAGGAATTTTCAAACAATATCGCGAAAAATATGGTGCAAATTATTAATGTCTTCTATTTATTTACGTTGTTCAAATATTCAAAAATTGGTCAGAATAAAACAAATATAAATTTGAAAAATTAGTATCGCCGGACACTGATGACCACTATAGCCCCACTGAGGAGACAAGTGTGAGTGTTGGTTTCATATGTGTGAATGCGAATGAGGTTGAATAAGTGAAACTCATTTGCGATGGTATAAATATAATATGTACGAGTGTAGTCTAGTATGAATGATGTTTGAAAAATTGTTCAGAAGAATGTGCCAGGATAAAACAGTTACGTGAGAATCGTCAAAGAGGAAACATGGGTATGTAACGATTAATAAGAGTGAGAGAGAGAGAAGAATTTTCTAGAAAGTGTCAATCAATTTTTTGTTTAAAATAGTTTATCGCGAGTCGTTTTCATTATTTAAATATTTTTATCTAAATATACTAATGTGTTAACTGTTGAAAAACGTAGAAGATATCGGTGTCCATTTCTATCCACAATCTAAACCCTTTCAGGCCACGCCATAAATTTCCTACGTCCATTTCAACACCATGGGTTATTTCTACATATAAAAAATTTCCGTTAAAATGGCGGAAAGTTGAATCGCTTGATGAAGTTTGCATTTTCGTGGTAATTATTTTCTTTTGATTTGCGATGCATTGGAGCATGGAATTTTTGATATTTCGGGACGAAGTATAGAGAACTTAGGGCACTTTCATAATTACCGGCACATGCATTAACGTCATTTGCACTGGACGAATGAAGACAAATGAAATCTATTAGCGAGCGCATTATTTCATCTCTATAATTAAATTATCAATATTCAAAGCATAACAATTGCCCCAAACTTATCAGTATTATAAGATCATCTCTATTTTTATTTACCACACAGGAAAAATGAAATGTTGTACAATAAGGAGTATAGCGTGCTGTGTGTATTAAATGACTGTGAAATTTTATGACGTTTGTGGTGCAATACAGATAGAGATTTAAAAAGAGAAACCATGGGTATGTAACGATTAATAAGAGTGAGGGAGTGAGAGAAGAATTTTCTAGAAAGTGTCAATCAATTTTTTGTTTAAAATAGTTTATCGCGAGTTGTTTTCATTATTTAAATATTTTTATCTAAATATACTAACATGTTAACTATTAAAAATCGTAGAAGATATTGGTGTCCATTTTTATCCAAAGATTTGTTGGGTGATTTAAATATCGGTGGTAAGAAATTCTTCGTAAATTAAATTCCATTGATACTTCCATAGATTGGCTCTTGCAAGAAATATATGGAATACGAGGGACCAGAAATTCTCAGAACAGCAGGTTCTGCATCTCAAATCTCCATTAATGCCTCTGCCAAAAACTGGTTTAACAACAAACGAACGCTTTAGTTCCCTAACCCAACCTATGCGTTCTCCAAGATTCTGCATAACCAAGAATGTGAGAATACCAACGAGGAATTTTCGGCTGCTTCTCTGAATTTCAAAGCACGTGCGCGTGCAGAGACATCACTGGTATCCCCAACTTCCAGCATTCCTAACTCGTCATCCTCGATTCACTATACCTGACATTAAATAGTTCAGAAAAATTTCGAATTCTTTCTTTTGGACATCGGTCCATCGCGTTTGCAATTATACAGCAGAAAAGCACGAATTTTCTATCAATTTTCCATATTAATTATGATTTTGAACATTTATTATTTACGATTAATAATTAACCACTTCAGGGATACCGGAACATATGAGTACGTCAAGTTTTTAAACATTTATAATTATTATGAGTGAAAAAAAGCTATCAAATAGGTTGAAGAACTATTCACCATAAAATCCTTGAATAATAAAAAATGAAAATTAAATAGAATTTTTTCCACTTTAAAAAATTCGTCCTTGAAGAGGTTAATATTCTTTTCCCTAAGTCAATGTCAAGTTCGACTTGATGAATGAAATCAAGATGGTGTCAAGGTCATTCCAAGGTCAATGTATGTGATAATGTGTTGAAATTATTATTTTACGAAGCTCTAAAGTTAAAATAAAGAATTGAATTTACTTCACAAAAAATTTCACAAAATATTTCAATAAAGAGATAAATAAATCACAGTGGAAGTTGAAATTAATGTTACATATAATACAGTAATATGATGTAAATGAATTGAGTATGTTACTTATCGTCGCAATATATTTAAGAAAATTTTATGGTGTTTAGGTCTCTCAATTCGAGTCTTCATTTTATCTACTCCAAAAATTCGTAGAACGAAGGAATTATTTTGAAAATGCATTAACACTAATGAGAAGATGATGAGTTCCTTTCACTGCCCTATTTCCATACTTACCCACCTCTTTCACAACTACCCCATCGAGATTCTACCAGACGATCGCGATATCTTCCGTTCGTTAAGAGCTATACTTCACTACCCAATATCGTCTGGAGGCTGAGCCAAAAATGGCCACTTTCTGCCATACTCTTTCCGTCCCGAAGATCAGGAAGACGCGTCACCCGCACCATAAACGCGATCCACTTTGCGGCAAGCAATCTTTGGAAGTAGCAACGACTGGACCACGAACTCGATAGGAAGACTCCTCGATCGGCCGAAGCATGCGGATTCAAATCCCAAAATACTCGCCACCATCTTTCCTGCCCTCGTCCATTTGGCACGAGCGCGACGTTATCACTTTGGCATGTTAACAAGCTAGGAACTACGGCGTCGGTGCACTCCCAAGTTGAAAATCTCTTATTGATTATATCTTACGTTATATATAGTCCCAGCTTCCCTAATCCGGTCACAAAATTTGGAGCCGTGCTTTTTTATTTGGACCAGGCTCCAGAGATTTATATATCGGACCGTATACTTGTATTGTAACATCTTTATAAACCTAGGAAGAACTCCTTGAGAAGGAACCTGGGTTTGATCGATCATCTTTCACGAAAACGTGAAGTTGGGGTATATATATCTTCGTTATGGAATCAAACATCAGGCCAAGTCGAGGTCAAGTTAGGTAGAACGACAGGTGACGATAGGATGCATTGTTGCGATGATCATTTGGGATTAAGGTGTCAATCGTTTACCTAGGATGAAAGTCGCGTTGACGTGAAGATTTAGGTCCCTTGGACCTGGACATCAAATCTGAAGTTAGCTTGGAACTGACAAGGAGAGTGCAAGTTCTTTTTGTCATAGATTTAATAAACCCTTGGACCTCGGCATCAAATCTGAAGTTAGCTTGGAACTGACAAGGAGAGTGCAAGTTCTTTTTGTCATAGATTTAGTTGAAACTGCAGGTGTTGAATTAGAAGGAGCTGGATAAAGATTAAAACGTGGGAATAATAAAAATAGTCGTATCGCGACAGAGGTTAACACGTTAAGTGTCCAGCTCGTTTTGCTTGCCACTCCGTTTAGGCCCAGACTTTGCCATGAAGTGGGCTACCGGTGGCGGGCTAAGTGTTTATAAAACTCGGAAATACTGTACCAATTGCTATAACAGGAATACCCAAACGTTAGGTCCAAAGATGACGAAGAATTTAACACCAAACATTAGCACCTTTTGGTCCTAGGTTGGGCCTGTCCCTGAGGATCGGTCGGGCCCGAAAGTATAGTCACTAGCCACTATAGTGATGCATCGCGCCTAAGAGGTTAACACTAGGTTTACGGACGATATCTGTATACCTATTTCTACATATTTGACACCTGTCAAATTGACAGGTAAAGGAAACCACGTGTCATTTTTTTAACGATTAGTTTAATTTAAAAACAATTACAATATTAACAGTTTTAATATAAGTTAACTAAGTCTATTACCATCGTATAATTGGAGCAAGCCATCCGTCAAATTGACGGGTTCCGTAAATCTAAATATTAATCATAAATATCTCATAAACTATGGACTAGTTGCCCTTATAATGGTACATTTTCTTGAACCGCATGACTAAATCTACAAATCTGCAAAGTTTCAACTAAATCAATGACCCGAAGGACTTGCACTCTCCTCGTATCATCCCTCTAGCTATAGTTTGCTCTGCACTAGGCAGAACTAGGAAGAAATTCCTAAGGAATATAGATCCGATTGGTCACATTGTCATAAATCCAATTTATTCTTCCGTCTCACGGAATGAAGAGACCAGAGTAAACGAATCTTCCTTACTGATCAAAAGTATCAGTATACGTATCAGTTACGACCCAATGGGATAGAGTGACAAAAGAGTGATAATACAAAGACAGTCGTAGACTCGGAACGTTAACCATTACCGTAAGATAAAAATCTTCCAGTGTGTCTCCCTCCAGGGACAGCTGAGACGAGTCAGATTCAAACAGAATTCGTGTCTTGCCTCTAAACCATCCCTCCAGCCATCTTCTCGTCTCTGCAGGGTACAAATTGGATCACACGCTATATGAAACTGAAAACAAATTCCTGAGAAGGAACTTGGATCTGACTAGTCACGGTGCAATAGATTCAACCTATGATACAGTTTCACGTAGTGTAAAACTGGGGCACATGAGTCTTCATCGTTGATTAAAAATGTCACGTCTACAAATGGGAGCATAGACCATCGCTGAGAAACGAAACAAAGGCATAGATTTATTATCAACTGCTGTTGCCTTCTGCTATATCAGCGTACAACGTTAACCCTTTCGTTATGACAGGTCTCCCTCCTGTAGAACGAAGTGCCGTGTCAAAGGTGGAAACATTATATAGCATTCGAGAGCAAGTCTTTTGAAAAAGGTAAAAATAAAAGGGAAAAGACACACCGACCATCGCAATAACGCTTGCAATTCTTTGCGAAGAAAGCTGTGGGGGTCTTTCCCCTCTGTTGTTGATGTCAGCTTGTCGCAGGTACCCTCGATGTGGCGACGGGGTGCTAAAAATGAAGAAAGGAAAAGGAAGGGATGCGTTTCATCCTGGGCCTGCTAGTGGACTCATCAGTAAGGCTCATTAGACAGGCCAATTTTTTATTTTTCCAATTTAATATACATTTAATGCGCCAGGAACTAAATATAATAGAATACGCACAAGAAAGATACGAAGACGCATAAAAGATTACAAATGAAAACTTAGACTACGAGATCAATGGCTCCAGCGTGAAGCACTCGCGATCTAAAATCAAACTTAATCCTTTGGCTAAAGAGGTGTACGAGTTGAAAAATTTTCTGCTATAAGGCTGATGATATTTTTCTAGCAGTAAGTAAGAAATCGTAAAATAATTAACAGGTAGAATTATTTAATTTCGATATCTCGCACCCTGTTACATTATCTTAAATTTGATATATTAATTAATATCGAGCTTCGAAATTGTATCAAATGGCGACTGAAGGGCGCCTCTCGAGTGCAAAGAGTTAAATGATAACATATAAATAATTTTATAAGTTAATATTCTGGTTATAAACGGAATACTGATGAAAATTAAATTCTATTATTATTAAGTAATAATATTATATATTAATGTAGTATCGCAGGATAATAAACAGCGTTCTGGGGCTTGACTTGAGCGTTCAGGGTATTATATGGAGTGCGTGTGGAGGGATCGTACGAATGGGGTATCTATGGAAGTATCGGATGCAAGTGAAGAGCATCTAGGAATGCGTCGGAGTGTTTAGGCTACGTGACCCATCGAAGGCACGACTGTGAAGAATGCGTGAAAAAAGCCTGATTGGGAAAGAGAGCATGGGTATGAAAAAGGATAGAGTGTATGGTTTAAATAAGGGTGCATGGGCGTGAAGCGAGGAGTTCTTGGGAGGAGTTCTTAGGAAAGAGTTCGTAGAAAGCAGTCTTTAAAACAGTTGTGTAGAGAGGAGTTATTAGTTGTTAGTTGTTTAGTTGTATTTTAGTTGTGAGCCATTAGTTGTAACAGGCTGAGTTGTCATTGTGCTGTTGAGATGAGCGTAGTCTTACGTTTTAATCGATATAGATTCGTACGCTTAATCGTCATCCACATATTGTTAATTTATTATTATTGTTAATTAATAAATAGTAGTATTATCAACCACCATCAACCCTAGTCTCTACATTAATATGATCTATTAAATCTATTAAAATCTACCGCGCTTATCGCTATGGGATAATATACACCTAGGAACTATCTCGAAAACTATCGAGTAGTTGCCCTTATAATGATATATTTTCTTGAACTGGATGACTGAATCTACAAACCTGCAGAGTTTCAACTAAATCTATGGTCCTCGAAGGACTTGCACTCTCCTTGTCAGCCAAACAGAGCAACGATGAGAAACAAAGACATACCATGTTCATCAGCTAACAACCATGACGTGCATACTTCTTCCACCGCGTCAGCGTCTACCCACCGAGCACCCAACACCCGATAGGTGCTCAGCGAGCGTCAGAGTACCCTGTTGGCCCTGTGTCTCCCTTCTAGACACCTCGAGGAACGCATAGTGGCTCACGATGACTCCATTTAACCAGCGGAGACAAGCTCGCGTTGAGAGTATTCGCGTGCTGACATTGTGAATTTTCTAAGTCAAGAATTTGCTATCGATCGTGCGGCCCCCGGGCCACCTTGCCTCGAAGAACTCGGTCACTTAGGCGTGTTGCACGTTCTGCACGCGTTCTTCCCTCGCCCATTGACCCATTTATCCGGCCGTGGGTCAGCTACATTGTTTTAGATCCTGTGTGTGTCCTCGCAGCTCTGCGAGGCCTTTACGCTCGCGGCTCACGTTTCCGCGCCACGTAATGAAAGTCATTCTTCAAATTCCGTCATAAGCCCGTGGAAACGGGATCGAGGTCGATCAAATTTTTCCTTCCCACGGCTCTCTCGCCGTTTAATTATCGCGCCCACCCCCTGTTCGCGCCTCGAGCTGGATTTATCGTGGGCCAGACCGGGGTTTACGTCCTGGCTACTGATAACTCGTCGAACCAGGTGAAATTGAGAAGATTTGTTGGCTTGTGTTGGCATGCTACGAAAACAGTGACCAATGGAATTTCTTGTGTCCATATCCGACGGACATGAGATAAATGCACAGGGTGTTCGCGAAATCCGGGAACTAGATGACCTCTTGCATAAGACTGACAGGGGGTAGACAATGAAGTTTCTTCATAGGAAGCTTTATTATAGTGAGAATCCAATTTGTTGTCAGAACAGAGGATGTGATCCTAATCTTTCGACTATATAATAGTAGCTGTGCATTTTTTCCGTCGTGGAACAAGGAAGACACCATTACGGTTTTCCAACAGCCAGGTCTTTAGGGCTGGCTAATAATAATAGGTATCGGAATTTTTCTATATGCCTTCTGCATGTTTGAAAACTTTCTTTTTTATTAGGACTTCTCGTGTCGCGGAACACGAGAATCCGTGAAACCCTAATTTAACGAAATTAGGCGACGACACTTAAGACTTGGCTGACAATAGGCCTGAGGGCTCCACGCGGTCCGCACACGTTGGGATCCTCAGGCCCTAGCGAGGGGTCATGAACGGCGGATGGGGTCACCAGCGCACGGTGGACCCCGCGTACCTCACCTTGAAGGAGAGGGTTCCCTTCACCACCGTCTTCGTCTGGGAGGACCTTCCCTTCCTTCAAGGTGACCGATTTGCGGACCAAGGGAACGCCCTTGGTCCAATTAGCCAATCATATTTGGCGAGATCCCGATTTTTCCTAAGACCGATCTTAGGGAAATCGAGGAGGACACTTCGAAACGAAACCTCAAGGAGAACAGTTCGAGTCTACCAATCGAGCTTCGAAGAAAGCAGTTTTACGATAAACGTCAAGTCGATTCCTATCGTCGTACCAAAATCTAGCGTTCCGACTCCAGCCGAGATCTTCCTTCTGCTCGTGATAATTGAAACAGTTGTTGAGAATTTCCCCAAAATTCAATCGTGACGCGACACATTAATAAATTTAGTGGATTCTTTATTTTCGAAAATAAGTTTGGCAGCTTTTTCCATTTTATTGGAAATATTTTTCTTTCTTAAAAAGGAAATGGAAAGGAGGAAAATGCGTAGAGAGGCCATAGAGGAATCCAACACTTTGGCAAACAAGGATTCCAAGTTGGTTATCTGTTGGCAATCAGGCTTAACAGTTAGCGGTTCGCGATCACCGAGTAATCAAGATTGCTTGGAAGCAATCAGGCTTCTAGTTAGCTAGAAGCAGAACAATCAAACATCTAGCGATCTTCAGTTAATTCAGTCGTTCTATTTATTACTCGCTGTACTACTGCTTTGGAACTCATTTACCACTAGACTTGTGTCAGACTCGTGTTTAATACCAATTAGTATAGACGGAGGAGCAAAGTCGATTCGTCCACCTATTTTAAATTTTAAGAAAATTCGTGAACTGAGAAAATAACACAATATTTTGTGCCCTTTGTTTTGAAACGCCACTCAGTTGTATCGTAATTATGTTGAATTGTAATTACACGTGATTAAGTGGTATGTTGAAGTTTGATTAGCTATAGCCAGCATCAAAGACGAGTTTGACTTGGGGCACACCTAAGGCAGGATCAAATAGCGGTCTGAGGAATAAAGATAAGACTTATGAAAATTACCCGTCAGTTGGTCAAAGGTATCGATATATCTTCCCACTTAAGATAACCCATAATCTTGTGAAACGTGCAATACCATAGTAACAGTAGAGCACATCGTTCCTCGATGAAGGAAAACACTGTACTTACAGGCAACAGTTCGCAGAGAACAGTGGTAAATCAATTTTAATGAGCGGGAAACATTTGCTGAATAATTTAAGGAACATTGACAGTCGCAAACCTGTAAGACACTGAAGAAATTACATTTTCGTAACGTTACAAAATTATCTACTATTTAGACAGCTTATTCGAAGCAAATGGAACACGAGATTCGTGAAGAATTTCAAATATTTTATTTTTTCTGCATAACAATGATAACGAAAAAGTTAAAATTAATAAATGATGAAACAATCAAACATTATTTTTAATCTTCTGAGACATCATGGTTCCATAAAGAACAAATAAACAAAGATCAGTTTGCACCCTGATTTCTTCAGTCTCTACTGTCCACAATGAAGACTATGATATGCAAATTATGTACAATATTTAAATACTTTCAAATCGTCTTACAATAACATTCATCTCATTTAAATAGTTTCCGACAAAATCATAAGAATCTTAGATTTTAAATGCTGTAATATAAGCATGAAGAGTATGGAGATTAGTATACAATTAGCTCGATCAGATATAAAACAAAAGTAAAAAAAAAAAATGTTAATTTTCGCGTATCTAAGGTAATGAATGCATAAGTGTTATTGCATTTAGTCGAATACTTTGCACCAAGGGTAGTATCAATATATTATGAAATAATAAGATTATAATATTCAATTATATTATATATCATATGATAATATAATAATTATATTATTCAATTTTATTATACATCATATAATAATAATATGATTTACGATGATTGATATAATAATAAAATGATGTGAATGATATGAATAATTAACGACGATTGATATAACAATAATATGATACAATTATATTATAAAGGTAATTATAATATACAATTACAACATGCCTAATTCTACACAAAATATCATACAATCCTCCCCTAATTTAAAACCACCCCACTCAAACCATATCTGCCCATACCCATCCAATTACCAAACATTCTACTAGCATGATCGTTAAAACCTCCACTTCCCGTACCAAAACGTTCTCCACACATGATCGAACTATCCCTACCCGAATCGCGCCTCTTCTTCATTCATCCACCCCCTACTCTAAGACGTCCACTGACGTCGCACTCGCAAAAGAAAACCGATCAGAAGCATCCTCGACTCCGTATCACCGATCCAGATCCATCGACCAGGCTTATCCCTCACACCCCAGCCGAAATCGCAACATTCGATTTCCATATTTTCGCGCGCGAAGATCGATGGCCCGCAGATCGGGCTGGCCGATCTGCCGGCGTGAAACAAGCCATGAAATGAGAGGCAAACGCGGACCGACAGGGAGGCCAGTTGCAGGTGGTACATAAATCGCTTTGCCTGGCCGATTCGGACCGAGAAAAACGTTCCACGATCCAGCGTGGACGGACAAACGGCGGGACGTTCCATTAAAATTTTTCCACGCGCGCACGCTTTTGCACCGGGACGGCAGGGTTTTTCATCGCTCGCGATTATTTGCGAGCCGCGAGACAGAACGGGGAACGATCGACCCGAGGGAAGAACGATCGACCCGAGAGAAGAACGATCGCTGGTGTTTGTGAGCTTTTTCCGTCACTCGCGATCTCGTTCGCGATTTTTGTCGTCAGATGAGGAAATGAGGGTTGTTCGCGGGTTATGGGATTTTAATGGATCGTTTGTTCGCTGATTTCTGGTAACACGATGTATATCGTCACTAAGTCGGTCTCAGTTGGCGACGGTTAATGACGGACCAAATTTCATTGAGGAAGGTTGTGGATAGTGGACTGTATTTTAGGTAGCAGTTTCGGATAATTCTGATCTCCCGGATAACTTTCCTGATCTGTCCGATTGGTATTGACTAACTGTCTGAGCGACGCACGATCTTTCGAAGCCCAGGATTGCCCAAAAGGAAATCGATTTTCCCATTGATGTTTGACAGGACCGAGGGTGGGTCCTTGGTCCGCGAATCAGGTGCCCCCAAAGAAGGGAGGAACGTCTTCCGCGACCAAGTCTGCTGGTGGTGGAAGCCTCGCCCTCAAAGGGGGTTGTTGGTGAGCCACCCGCACATTCGTGATTCGTTATTTTATGGCTTCGAAAATCGTGACATCGCACATGGCCTGGTCTTTTCTTTCTTTTGCAAGCCTATTGTCAGCCAAATCCTTAGTGCTGCTGCCTGCTTTCTAAAATTAATGGCTAAAGAATACCTCGGGTCCGGTAGCCCGAGGGAAGTAAAGAATTGTTTGTAAAGTGTATTGAAAATGAAGAAAATAGAAGACACGGAACTTGAAATAAAACCGCAGGATCTGGCTGCCTAACGGGTCCTCTGGGTCTGGGGTTTGTCCCAAGATGGGACAACGCGTATGATTCAATAATCCTAAACACACTTGCTTGTCTTATTGTTAGTTTTTGCAAATTATTATCCTGCATCCCAACGTCGCAGTCGCATAATCACTTGCTGTAGTTATGATACCAAGAACTGGGGACAAGTAGTATTATTTAGTCTTTGTTCGCTGTGGTTGTCTTTGGACAAAGATCAAGGGGATTTTGAGTATCTTTGAGGATCTAATGACAGTGAGATCTACATGTGTGAAGATTTTCGAAGAAAATGATTTTATCGTTTGCTTTGTGTCGTGTTAATTTATATTATAATACAATTAAATTGTTTTTGGTAAAATAGGGCAGTTATGGTTGTAGCTTCGTTATAATAAATACTGTTAATTCGTGATATATCTAAAGCATGAATTTTTTATATTTTAAAATGGATTATGTATTGACTTAAATTAATGGATTAATGGATTATGTATTGACATTGACACACGTATAGTTGTGCTTATAAATGAATAATTTTTTGGTGAATTTATAGCGAATTTCTACTTCGATAAAAATTATGATTAAAGTATAAACATATTTATTATTAAATAGTCATTTATATTATTGAAAAATAATTGTAAAATTCATATTAATTTTTCGAAATTTTTACAAAATTTTGTTTAATACTACGTTTCTTATATTTAAAATAAGTTTCTATATTTTTGTTTTGTAGGTACGAGATAGGGCAGTTATGGTTGTAGCTTCGTTATGATAAATTCATAATCATTGACACACGTATAGTTGTGGTTACAAATAAATAATTTATGGTGAATTTATGGTGAATAAATAAGTACGCATAATTTCTAAATTTCGATAAAAATTATGATAAAAATAAAAACATATTTCCTATTAAATAGTCATTTATATTATTAAAAAATAATTGAAAAATTCATATTAATTTTTCTACGAAAATTTTCGAAAGTTCATTTTAAATAATCATTTTCAATAATTATAAAAACAAAAAATTCAAAGCCCAGTATTAATTAATCGAACCAAACCAGCAAACTATAATCAACAACACAATTTCTCTCGTCAGGCTCGTTCAAAATTGCAATTCGAACTAACCATCCGTCCTAACCAATCTGTTAAATCCCTGAAATATACTTAACCCGATGATACAACTCGATTTCCACGCTTTTCTCCAACGAAGTTTCGATGGGATCCCAAATTCGATCGCAGCATACGATTCTTTCGCCTCGTTTCACGTGCAAACACGTTTACGGTGTAAACGCGAAGCAGCGTCCGCGTATAAACGGGGCTAATTGAAAAAAATATCGTGGAAAGAGGAGCAACATAGAGCGCTGATCGACGAATCACGGAAAATTAGAAGACCTCCGCTTCCGGAAGCCAGCAGCGACGCTCTCGAATCGGTTTAACAGTTTTCGATAGACGGCCGGATGGAAGTTAAATTGATTTCACGCTCAAAGGAAGTAAACAGGAAGAATCCGCGGACGGTTAACGAACCGATAAAGAAAAGGCTAAACGTCAGTGTGCGTCACTAATTAACCGTGCCTTTTGACTTTTCGCTTAGGATCGATGCTTTGACCCTTCGTTTCGTATCTCCTCTCGCGTCTCTGATAAACGTGAGTTCGGAATTTCAGCGTAAAAAGGGTAAATCCGATCTCGGCATTTTGTAAGACCTTTTCTTCTTTTCTATACATATAGATTGTCCCAGAAATTGGTGGTACAAAGGAGGATAGGATGATTCTTCTTTCTTCGAAAAAATTAATAAAATTCTTTCATTTAAAGCTTCCTCGTCGAGAAAATCGACTTTGAATATTCGCCAAATACGTGTGCTCTAAATTATGGGTTTCGAATTTTTAAAATTCAAAATTTCTTTAAGACGCGAGAGGTTTCGGAAATTGTATTCTTATTTTTATAACTTGGAGGCACGATGAAAATATAAAATTAAGAATTCTTGACAATTAAAAATTCAACAAAGAGTCAAATTTCGAAAAGATGCAAGATTTCGACTTTTCTAAAGTCCCATTTCTGTCTCGAGAGATTTAAAAAATTGTACTTCTATTTTTATTACCCCGAATCACAATGGAAATATAAAATTAAAAATTCCAAAGTGTCGAATTTCGAGAAAATGCACGATCTCGACCTTTTCTAAAATTCCATCTCTGTCTCTTCTGTCTCTGATATCCCAAATTTTAAGGATTCGAGATTTTCTTCGGTTTCGAGATATTTCGCAGCTTCGACGTTTCAAAAAATCCTCAAATCCGTCGCAGAGCTTCGAAACGCGATATTTCATCCAGTGGAAAACTCGAGAGGTTAGAAATTGAAAAGCAAAGGAGATAAACGGAGAAAAAGAAAATGGCGTGTGTACGTTCGTGCAGGTGCAACGAGGAAAACTAAATTGTTCTCGCGATGTAGGCTCCCTGGTGTACGATCGCCGCGATAATTTACGACGGGCTACGTTCGAATGGATATAGAAATTTCCTGAGTTTGATTGGCCCTGCATGAATTATATCCGCAGCTCCCGAGGAAGGCGTGCACGAAATGGGTCAGTAATTAAGCATGAGAGCGAAGATCTAAATTCGACTAAAGTGATAGTCGAGGAATCGTTCGGCCGGGATAATTGAATTAGAAATGCGAGCTGATTGATTTTCTTCTTTCGTTCGCGGTTTTCGTGCTCGAAATGAGAACCGATTGAAATCTGACGAGTTCTCACTGACATTAGGTTGAATTCGCGCGAAGAAATCGACGAAGAATATTTTTGAATAAGTTCAGGAATAAATCAGTCCTGGTATATTTGGGTATAAATTTGCTGGGATAGTAAATTCTTATCTGGTTAGGTATAAGATTAATTTCTATTTTATTTTATTTTATTTCAAATTGAAATCTGACAAATTTTCACTGGCATTAATCGATGAAGAATATTTTTGAATAAGTCCAGGAATAAATCAGTTGTGGTATATTTAGGTTGGGATACTAAATTCTTACCTGGTTAGGTATAAGATTAATTTCTATTTTATTTTATTTTATTTCAGATTGAAATCTGATAAATTTTCACTGGCATTAATCGATGAAGAATATTTTTGAATAAGTCCAGGAATAAATCAATTGTGGTATATTTAGGTTTGGATACTGAATTCTTACTTGATTAGGTATAAGATTAATTTCTATTTTATTTTATTTTATTTTATTTTATTTTATTTTATTTGAAATTGAAATCTGGCAAATTTTCACTGGCATTAATCGATGAAGAATATTTTTGAATAAGTCCAGGAATAAATCAGTTGTGGTATATTTAGGTTGGGATACTAAATTCTTACCTGGTTAGGTATAATATTAATTTCTATTTTATTTTATTTTATTTTATTTTATTTCAATTGAAATCTGGAAAATTTTCACTGTCATTAATCAGTGAAGAATATTTTTGAATAAGTCCAGGAATCAATCAGTCGTGGTATATTTTGGTATAAATTTGTTGGGATGCTAAATTCTTACCTGTTTAGGTATAAAATTAATTTCTATTTTATTTTATTTTATTTCATGCTCGTGTAAATAAATTTTTAATAATTGGCTAATTAGTTTTATATGAACTGGGAATAGTTGACGTACAATAATTTATATAATGTGATTTATTTAATATATATTTGTTTCTTTTAATTGAAATCAAAATTCAGTAAAGAGAAAGTGATAACTAGATTAAATAACTAAATCAAATTTGATTGTGTTTATTATATAAATTTCATTTGTTTTGTTTGAAAATTAAATTAATTATTCCTCTGACTCCCATTTTCTCTGACACTATATTTTTCTCGCTTGATATTGCGTTAATAGTTAGGTAGAAAGTGATAACTAGATCAGATAATTAGTTAGAACATGCTAATTCAAGTTATAAAGAAGTTTATTATCTTTGCATAATCTTCCACCACTTTACTTCCATTTAACCCTATTATATTTTTTAAAAATATAATATTTTTCTTCCCTCTTCGAGCTAACCAATTTTTTCTTTTATAATTGTGTTCTATACTTTACTGAAAATATTTTTGCACAGAGTTTGATTTTTTCATAAAATGTATTAAGTCACATTCTTCTTATCCACCAAGTTATCTTTGTTTTATTTATTGAATTCTCCAATTAATTATGGCATTTGATAATTAATATTATTAAATGCCTCAAAATAAAGTTGATATTAATCTAATAATTAATTAACATAATTCATTTCTTTGAAATATTATTATTCTATGTTATCATTATTATTATTAGTATTATTCTATAAGAAATTTAACATATTTTTAGCGAATTATCTTTCGAATATTCATTTTTCGCGATGGCCAAAATGCAAAAGAAAAATTTATAAAACTGGTAAAAATTACTATAAAAATAAATTAACCTTCGATTAATTGGGCAATCGTTTGAAAATAGTGTTCGTGAAAAGATTGTTAAAATATTCTCACTTTCGGTCATTTGTTTCCTCGACACTTCCGGTTTCACAGGGATGATCGCGAAGAGATACGAATGTTCGATGAACTTGGTAGCAGAATCGGGAATAATCGTTTCCATCCTCGGACCCTTCTTCGAGTTTCTACCTCCAATTAACTATAATTTCCGGCTCACGACCCCTGTAGCGCATGTGAGAAATGGCGAGGCAGAGAATTTCGGAACTTGGTCATGCATATTGGTCAAAGTCAGTTACTGAATCCTTGATTGCCAATAATCCCAGTGACAAATGCCTTAGATCTGCATTTCCCCTCTAGTGAATCTTACCTTATAATATTCTTTTCTCTAAAATAACTGTAGTGAAAAGAATAATTATATTCCATAATTCTGAAGGTGATCGCAATGTAATATTTATTAATTATAATATTTATTAAATTTATTAAAATTTCCTCTATCCGTCTCATTTCGTCTTCCGAATTTATGTAAAATCGTGGATATTGATATTTTTTTAAATTTTAATTATTTAATTTTCATCACGATATGTTGTTGGATGCTAGGTTTATTTATGCAATATATCGATGATAAAATGTTTCGGGGATTTTTGACCAATTTTTGTGAAATAATTCGGTGCTCGGGATTAATTCGAAGCTGCTGGAATTATAAATAAGAAGGGGAATTTCATCGATGGCTTTTAAATGGATTTAATATGTTTCAACTATTTGCAAACTAGTCTTCAACTCCATTTTCTAAATTTTTGAAAAATTTTGTTTAATACTATGTTTCTTATATTTGAAATAAATTTCTATATTTTTGTTTTGTAGATGCAAGATAGGGCAGTTATAGTTGTAGCTTCAGTATGATAAATTCATAATCATTGGCTCACATACAGTTGTGGTTAAAAAATAAATAATTTATGGTGAATTTATGGTGAATAAATAAGTACGCATAATTTCTAAATTTCGATAAAAGTTATGATAAAAATAAAAACATATTTCCTATTAAATAGTCGTTTATATTATTGAAAAATAATTTTGAAATTCATATTAATTTTGCTATAAAATTTTCAAGGGCTGCTCATTTTCAATAATTATGGAAACCAAAAGTCTGGAGTCCAGTATTAATTTCCTATGACACCATATAATCTATGTATATGTAGTATTTAAATTTCATTATCAATGAAAAATTAATTTTATCTATTATAAAAACATATTTCCTATTAAATAGTCATTTATATTATTGAAAAATAATTTTAAAATTCATATTAATTTTTCTAAATTTTTACAAGATTTTGTTTAGTTTCTTGTATTTAAAATAAATTTCTATATCTTCGTTTAATTTCACGAATGAACAGTTCATTCGTCTTATAAGTATAATTTGTCATGTCTTTAAATAATAAGGAAACGTTGATTTACCGGTAATGTGCTATTGTCTAACGTGTACAAAACCACGCTAAACGCGTTTCTGGCAACAATCCCCCTTGAGGCACGCTAATCTACAATTTTCGGTCAATGGCCGCTCGCATCGCATGTCAGAAACCTCAAAATGGTTTAATTTACAGCCATAGAGCATGAAATGCTCTGCACAGCCATAAAATGTAAACTTATAAACCAAAAACCTGTGTTTCTGTGATCGATATCGCTGAAACTGGACTCGACACGAATATATTCCCATGCCGACACGGGAATAAAACTTGTCGCTGAGAGAATTATCGCGAAATAGTCGGCGAATAAATATAGTAAAAATACCTTGCGGTTTTATCACCGGTGAAAATTAAAAATTTTAAGCCGCGGGGTAAAAATAAGCGAAATTTAAAAAATATCGTGCAAAAAGAGATAATATTTGTACGAGAAAGCATGACTGAGTAATATTAATTTATAAACGTGATTTGGAAACTCGGAAAGTGATTTAACTTGAAAATCTAAAAGAGATGAATTTTCCACTGATTTTATACTAGATTTGTTTCCTTTTCGATTATACAAACTATTTTTATAAAGTAGCGGAAGATTGAAAGTAAAATTGACTTTGTATTTGTACCAAAATTAATTTTTTAATTGAAATAATACGCAATATTTTTAATAGTCAGTACAAAACACATATGAGTTAGGCACAAACTAATATACAATTTTAATCTAGCATAATGATGTTTTAATTAAAGTAATAGTAATTTCTATATTGTTATATATTTATTGGTATAACATAAATATTTTATATAAAATTCTTTTATTATAATTAATAACATTATTTTATGATATTAAAAAAAAGATATTAAAAATAATTTTTGTCATCTCAGAGAAACAATTATAAATCAACGTTTATAGTTACATAAAACATATTAAACACTAGACATCTTTGAATGTTAATGTGTTAGCAATATATGTATAATTGTGTGGTAATGACATAATTTTTTAATCTAGTCTATTTAAACTACATAATCACAAACAATTTAATATGTACTAAAATCCTCACTTCTCCAATTTTATACAAGTTCCAAAATATACAATATTAATAATAATTTAGAATGTATTAAGTTAGAATAGGCCTTATTTATTAAATATTAAATATCAAATATTTATAGAGGCATCTAACAATTATAATATTATTTAATATTTGTATAATTAATATATACAACCATAGATTCATAACTGCACCGGTGCACCTGTAAAATAAATTACACAACCCTATAATAAAAAATAAAATGCAAACAATGCAAAATCAAATGCAAAATCTTCCTCTCCAATACTAACAAAAATTATTTACTAGACTCACTGGACTCAGCCTAATATAATTAAAGCAAACAAATGAAAAGAAACACTAACACAACCCTTTCATGACAACCAAGATTTCAGATCCAAAAACTTTTTCCCAGAAAATAAAATTCCCATATATCCCAAAGAATAAGAAGGTACAAATAATCCAAATAACATAGAGTGCAAGGAACCCTTCGTTCCTCATTCGTAATCTCACAATGGCACAACCCCTACATTTTTGTCATTAGACAAAAATGTGTTTCTATCCATGGCGAGAGTCCAATCGCGTGGTGCAAGATGGGTGGTGGCATAAATAATTTTGCCATTCTACCAGCAGGCTAATTCACCCTCCGTGAGGGTAGATACGTATATGCGGAGGAATTTCGGACGTACGAGTCCTGGGTGGCGTGCACCACGGGCCACGCCACACCGGTAATTCCGAGCAGGTTGTTATCAGGATCCTACGTCGACGGAATAGCCAAGCGGAAGTCCGGCCAGCCGCGACAGGGTTCCCAGGTATAGCGTTCCACCCTCCAGCACCGGGGGTAATTCATAGCCGGAGTAATGGCGATCGCGTTATCATGGCTTAATGCCCTTTTCGGCCGTTCCGTGAAATTCTGTCCGCTTCGCTCCACTTTTCCGCCAAGATTGTTGGCTCGATGCGGGAAACGGATGATTGAACGAGTGAGTCGTCGGGAAAATTAGGGAACAAATGAAATCGATGAGGTGTATTAAGGAGTTTCTGTGGTCGTCGGTATTTGGGGAAGGGAGGATCTTCGTGGTACCGTTTTGCAAGGTTTGACTGATAATGAGTCTGTTTGAGATATGTCTATGGTTTTGTTTTTGGGAGAAATGTTTGGATAAAATAATTTTTATTTTCTATAGAAAAGAGATCGTTTGAAAATTGAGTCGCCCTGGAAATTAAAAATTAAATGACGTATTAAAGAATTTTGATAACTTTCGATATTTGTGGATGAAAAACTTCTGGAAGGATTGAGAAAAGTCTATAGATTCGTTTTGGGGGGAAATGTTTGGATAGAATAATTTTTATTTGCCCTAGGGAATAGATCATTTGGCAATTGAGTTGTTGGAAAAATTAGGAAATAAATGAAATTGGTGAGGAGTATTATAGAATTTTAATAATTTCCAGGATTTGTGCATGAAAAACTTTTGTAGGGGTTGAGAAAAGTCTTTAGATTCGTTTTTGGGAGAAATGTTTGGATAAAATAATTTTTATTTGCTCTAGACATGAGATCATTTAACAATTGAATCGCTGTGAAAATTAGGAAATAAATAAAATCGATGAGATATATTAAAGAATTTTAATAATTTTTGATATTTGTGGATGAAAAGCTTTTGGAGGGATTGAGAAAAGTCTATAGAATCGTTTTTGGGAGAAATGTTTGGATGGAATAATTTTTATTTACTATAAAGAAGAGATCGTTTGACAATTGAGTTGCCCTGAAAATTAGGAAATAAATGATATATTAAAGAATTTTGATAATTTTCGATATTTGTGGATGAAAAACTTCTGGAAGGATTGAAAAAAGTCTATAGATTCGTTTTTGGGAGAAATGTTTGGATAAAATAATTTTTATTTATTATATAAGAGAGATCATCTGTAAATATTAGGAAATAAATAAAATCGATGAGGTATATTAAAAAATTTGTATAATTTTCGATATTTGTGATACTTTTAGGGCAGTGGTTCTTAATTTATGATACATGAACTGAATTAATAATTGTATCAAATTTTTAAATCATATGCGATGAGGTATAGTAATACTAATGAATAGAGATGGTACTTACAAAATGTACCTGACTTGATCACATATTTATTAGCGGTATGGAAAGAAAAAAGGTTGAAAACCACTGTTTTAAATGATTTATACACATAAGTGATCATTGAAAACAGTCTACGAATTTTTTCATAGAATTTTCAAGAAAACCATTAGAATATTTTATTAATCACTTTGCTTTTTCGAAAAAATTGTTGTAATTGACCTACTGTAGGAAAGTCACGATTGAATGATTAAATCAGTGAAAAAATTATTAAACAAATAAAACTAATTATATATATCGAAAAGTTGTTTGCCAATATTTGTGTGACTGTGTTTGAAGAAATTCTCTGAATTTGATTATGTTTTTAAATTTGTTTTTAAGAAAAATATTTGAATATTCAATTACCGATTCTACTTTTACCGAATAAATATTTAGATATTTATTGAACAATAAACGTAACTTCAAGGAAAGTATTAAGTTCAGACTTTTATGAGTTCCTGACTTTTCTATTAAATGAACGTCGATCAAACAGCTATTGCAAAACACAACTACGCAGAATTCTCACATTAAGTATGTAGATAATAAAACTACAGTAATATCATATAAAATACGAAAAAGGTGGAAGATAAGCTATTTATCGAATTTAATTTACAACTATAATGAATCCCCATACCTATAAACCGTTTCCAAATAACAATTATTAAAACTGGTTGGAACTCAATATCAATAAATCATCAAATCAATATTTTTCCATAGATTTATAGAAGATATATAGCATAAGTTCGATCGCAAAAATCTCAAACTATGAAAATTCTAAACATTTTTCTGGCGCAATACTCCTGTCATAAATACCAATTCTTCGTTTACGACCTCGAGGTGGTCACATTCATAAATTTATGAGAAAACATAAACGCTTCGGCACCAGATCGATCGCTGTGTTAGACAACTATTGAATAACTCCACTTTCTACCTGTTTGGAGGTGAAAGCGGTGACCACTGACGCAAGGGATATTATGTATAATTTATGGAAAAATTTGGATGAGCCCTGCGCCACTTCCTCAAAGTCGTAACAAAATTTTAGTGACTCGTAAATAGTATACAATTTACAGCATTCGATAAACATTATACTGACTTCTGCAACATGCTAGATGGGTCGCAATTACTCTCGTCTTCTATTCTAATCAGGAGGGATTGAACTGGCAGCAAGCTGCGCAATGACACGTATTTATATTTAATACCCTATTGAGGATAGTAAGACTCTGTGCTAACAATTGCATCTTAAATTAGGTTCACTATACAGACAGTTACAAGGGGTTAAAAATAACCCTCTAGAATTTTATTTGGTTCTAGAAGGAAAATATGATTCCTATACGACTTTTGTACCTTAATTTAATAATTAATATATTGTAATAAATTATAATAAAAATAAAAAATGTTATAATAAATTGTAAAATCATAATAATAAATAATATTTAATAATTAATATAAGGCAGAATCAGGTATAAAATAAATTAAGTGTATCAGGTGTAAAATATTATTCCTTGATACGATTTTTCTACCTTTATTTAATATATAATAATTAATATAAATCAAAATAAGGTGTACAATAAATTCGGTGTATCAAGTGTAAAATAACCCTATAGAATTTTAGTTGCTTCTAAAAGGAAAATATTACTCCTGGATATGATTTATCTACCTTAATTTGATATTTAATAATTAATATAAATCAGAATCGGGTGTAAAATAAATTAGGTGTATCAGGTGTAAAATAACCCTCTAGAATCTTGTTTCATTCTGGAAGGAAAATATTATTTCTGAATATGATTTTTCTACCTTAATTTAATATTTAATAATTAATAGTAATTGGAATCACATGTAAAATAAATTAGGTATATGAGGTGTAAAATAACCCTATAGAATTTTACTTGGTTCTAGAAGGAAAATATTATTCCTAGGTACAATTTTTATACCTTAATTTAATATTTAATAATTAATATAAATCAAAATCAGGTGTAAACTTGATTTTGTTAAATATAAATATGATATATTAAATATATAAGAATAATAATAAATTAAATAAAGGCGATTTTTCTTCTTTTTTTCGTATAATGTATACTGAGTTAATAAGAATATTATAATAACTGAGAATTAAATAAATCGAATAATAATTTAAAAATTAAATTTATATGGGTAGTAACATTCATTTTTCTTGGTATTAATATTAAAAATAAATTAGAAATAAAGATTAATATTGAGAATCGTTCGTGGTATTTTAATTAGCGCAATAAATTAAGGATTCGTAAATATTTTTCTGTAAATTAACTTCGAATACTTGCATCGCGTATTGCGTATTTAACTCGCTAAAGCAGCGAGGGAACTGCGAAACTAGTCGTTTAAGAGGATAAAATTTAAGAGGCCTTAAAAACGCGTATCAAGACTCTTACCCTTCCTTTTTATTCCGACGATATCTTGAAACGTGAAGGGGCCGAAATTTAGGTATAACATAGCATTTTTATGAGACAAAAGCGTTAAATCTGAGAGCAATTTCACGAAGGAAATGAGTCCTTTCATGCTTTTGAAACTAAACCATCCGCGCCGCGAGAATTAGTCGATTCTTTCGCATCGCGGCCAAGTACGTACACAATGGAGCCAGAAGTTGAAGTTAATTACGTGAAAAAGTTGACTTTGAACGATGATCCGTGTAATAAAAATTCCCGCTTTATTGGTTTTGAAGTATCGTTGCCAGCTTAATGGATTTGATTAATTACGCAAAGAAAGGGCATCATTAATCACAAAACGCGATGCGTACCCTCGCTCGCCGCCATGTTATCATTACGGAATTGATAACCGATCGTAGACTCGATCGATCATCCGCGAGTTACACTTATAAATCACGGACATGAAATAGGGAAAAAGTCGCATGGCACGACATATGGTAGGAAAATATTCTAAACCACCTTTTAAGCCGTCTACTAGACGCTGGTAATGAATCGGAATCTGTACTGGAAGAATCGATAATCATCGACGATCGTTCAATATCGCAGAAGAGGGATCTTCGTTGAAAAATTTATCATTATTACGATCTATTATTGCGTCGAGTGTTATTCAGGTTCTTATGGGAAATCAGATTTCGAAAATGTTAATTTGTAAATATCGATCGAAGAGGAATATCGATCAAAAAGTAATTTCGATGTTTTTAATATAAAATGGGAGTAATTTATTTTATATCCAGAAAAAATTTATCTAGTAATAATATATCGATCATTTTTATTTGTCACTTTTCGTTGTACTATCGTGGAATTATATTTGATAGATTGGCGATGAACAAAGCTGCGCCATCTGCTGGAAAAATGAGATACTATTTATCGGCGAAACCTATATGTCACAATTTTTATTCAGGATAATTATAACAAAATTAACATTTTATAGAAATAGAAATAGATCTTATCATCGCAACTGTTTCACATATTATTATACACTGTTGTAGAATATTATATATATAAAGAATCGAACTTGAATAAATTTAATTACAAATATATCCTACAATTTTAATTGAAAATAATTCCAAGGAATATTTTTGCTATATTATTATAAATTTAACTAACATCATGGAATCAATTTTTAGTATAAAATGGGAGTAATTTCTTTTATACGTAGAAAAAATTTATCGAGTAATAATATATAAATTATTTTTATTTACCACATTTCGTTCTATTATCGTGGAATTACATTTGATCGGAAATGAACAAAGCTGCGCCATCTGCTGGAAAAATGAGATACTATTTATCGACGAACAAAATAGAAATAGATCTAATCATTGCAAATGTTTCACATATTATTAAAATACTGCTCTAGAATATTCATATGAAAAATCGAACTTGAATAAAATTAATTATAAATATATCGTACAATTTTGATTGAAAATAATGCCAAGGAATATTTTTACTAATAATATTTTACTAATAAATTTAACTAACATCACAAGATCAACAATTCACGATTTCTTGTCATTTTTTAATTCCCCTAGGGGGTTACCCGAAATTCCATTATTATTTATAATCATAATAAAATAATAACATACAAATAATATGAAATAATTTTTTGATAATTTTGTGACGAAATAATTTTTTATTTAAAAAATATAAATTCCAAGACAGATCTAAAATCTGCCGTACACTAACGAGAAAAATCACCAGGAACTGCGAGCCATATCCAATACCCAACTCAATCTCCACTGCCATCGGCTCTCGTTCCATGTCGGAAAAACAGCAATTCTCGCCGAGAAATCTATCATTACGACTATGTCGCGTGTTATCGAGGTACCACCCTAGACGTTCCTGATGAAACGCATACTTCCGAGTCATTTGCCGCGCGCTGTAAATTCCCTAGATCGTAAGTCGAATGATCCCTTAAGGATCGTGCATCATTAATCACCGGCTCGAGCGCGATACCTACTTACAGCGTTGGCGATGTGTTATCGGTATCGGATCGATGCTTTACTGAACCAAATGTCGGTCGACGACCCTTTTTACCGCGTTTCAGCGAAAAATTCTTCCCACTGTTGTACACTGTCAAACAGACTGCTCGCCAGGCTCGGGGTTGGGCGAAGTGGAACGAAATAAACGCCGAAAAAGACGGTCGGGATAGGTACGAGATCGTTTATGGTTTCTCGACACGAGCCATCGAACGATTTTTACCCGATCGCTGCTCGCGTTTGCGCGAAAACGATCGCGTGTCCCACGGCCATTTGCCGGCTGCAGATGCAAATTCAAATGGACTTCTTAATGTGACAGTTAATTTAATCCAAGAGTGGCGGACGGGGCATCGGTATAATCAGAAAACTGGAAAATTGAAGCTCGTTTAAGCTGCATCTCCATCGTAAGATGCTGGGTTAAGATGTACGGCGAAAAAATTCAGTTTCGTGGTCGAGACGCATTTATGGCTGATGAAAATTGTCGGAGTTGTTTGTAATTGCGTGGATTACGAGAAACTAACTGAATCGATCATTTCTCGATTTTACGATCTGAGTGGAATATTAAAATTGCAGTAAATATTTGGACAGAAGGAAATTATTGTGCTGAAAAATGTAATATATTTGCGAATGAAAATTGGCACTTGGATCATTAATAATTGGGTATTATTTGTTTTACCGATTTTATCATTCACGATTAAAATATTAAATTATTATGCTCGAATTTATTTTATCGCGATATTTGCAAATTTTATTTTCTAGAATTTTGATATTTGTGACACATGAATAATGTAATTCGAGTAATTTGTAATTAGATAAATCAAAAATAAATAACTATGTTAATTGCTTTAATAATTTTAAGATTCGTGACTAAAATATTAATTATTAAAGACATTAATTATTTAAACAGTGGAAAATTAAGCTCCCTAGTTACTACTCTCACTTTTATTTTGCGAATACATATATTCAATCCTGAAATTAATTTTATTTTACACTTTATACTTATTCATTTATTTATATATTTTGCACGATAAAAATTTCCCCAAAAGAAATCAAAATTTCATATCCTTCATAGTGCAAACTATTACATTGCATCCAACAACCCCATTTTAATTGAAACTTCAAAAACACTCGAACTTCGGATTCTCCAGCGTTCCAAAATTCATTTCCACTATCTTCTACCTAAAAATAACAGAATAAAAATAAAACGAGAAGAATTCTCGCATATGGATCTCGATTCTCGACCACGAAGCACTCGAAACCACACGCCCCTGGAAATCGCAGGGAACGATCTCTTATCGACAAATACCCCGGCACCTCTTATCGAGCTAGTGTCATCGAAGATTAATAACGCACGGAACGTTTAAATTGTTTAAACGGATATTAATATCGGGTATCGAATTAAGTGGACAACAAATGTTTCGAGTAAACGACCGGTTCTCAGCGGGCAATTCATAACCCGGTTAGGTGATGGCCTCGTGTTATCGGACTTTAACACCCCGTCGTGGCGTCCTCTTTCATAGCCCAGATCTCCCGACAAAATGGACCGACTTCCAACGGAAAAAGCCACGCCACTTTAATAACAGTTTCTTGTTGTGTGACGTAATGTATCGACCAGATGAAATTACGTGGACGACAGCGAACGTCGCTTCGAGACGACCGGTTTCTTCGCCTATTTGGGGATGACATCTTTATGAAGAGAGGGAGGTTTGTGGTCGTCGCGGCAATCGGGAAATCGACGGGTTGACAATTGAATTTTCCGATGAATTGCTGTAGTTGTGTTTTGTGGCAGATGCGTGTGGTTTTTCGAGAACGTTGTCGAGCGAAATTTTTGGAGGACATTTTACGATTGGCTGAAGTAATGCGAGATATTTGTCGAGGAAACGTAATATTTTTCAGTGGTATTTCATTCGTGGACTGGCGATTTGTAACGTGTAAATGGAATACATGTATGGGATGCTAACACCGTTCAACGCGAATTTTAATCTGCAATATCCATCGGGTAATTCTCGTAGAAATTGCTCCATCATTTTCAGTTTTCGAAAATTGTATGTTTTTCTAAAAACGTATTTTCTAAAATTAAATATTACATAGAAAATAGGAATGTTAGGAGGTTCGTTCTTATCCTAAAAGTAGTGAGAGTGTTCCAAGTTTACCTATGTCCATGATTGTAATTATTTATGTTTTTGAATAATTGTAAATAGGCATCAAAGGTCGCGAATACTCTCTGCGCACAATTCTTGTATTTTTAAAGAAAAATTCTTTATCTCACACAAATGTGCCTCGCACTAAAGTATTCTGTGGGCTTTTCTGAAGTAGACATCATGGAACAGAATTGTCGAAACTGTTTTCAATTCGATTAATAGAATTTATTCCTCGAATATAGAATATAGAATATATTTCTCGATAGAGAAAATATTCGTTGGTAACGTGTATATTGGGTTCAGGTGCCCCGCAACCATTGCTCGCTTCTCTAGTCTCGACAGTGTCGTACCTACATTTAATCCCAGTACCAAGTGCAATGGACAAGATTAATAAGAGTCTACGAAAAAAAAAAATAATAAAAACACAAATATGTTTGAAGGGAACTTTGAAAGTTTATAATAGGAAATATCTTAAACTTATTATCGAATTATTAATAACTTATAATTAATTAATATTTCAACTTTGGTGCGTAGCTCTTAGCTTGGTATCGTTTCCGATACCAATTACCAGGTCTCACCACGAGGAGGTGGCTACGCATCGAGACCCGACATGCGCCCTAGTGGCGCATCCTACTGGCGCTATCCGTATCAAAAGTAGCCTAATCTAACTTGGAGCGAACGAAGTTAAAGCGAAGCTACTGACACTTTATTAAATATCGTGTCTTACAAAAGAGACGCGATTATTCGAAAGATCGACTAGCCTACGCGACGCACTCCCGTGTACAAGCAACTTCATACCTCGGCACCCTCCCGATCGGGCCTAGCTCAATTCCAGTCACTGTCACACTCGCCAAGACTTACACGTGGACCAAGGATAGTCCCTGAATCAGTGAAACTTCTAGTGTCAACGCGAGGGCCCTGCTGGGCGTTTGCCGGCCAAGACAGACACTTCGCATCCCAGCCACACGGGGTAATCGCACTGATCCGGGGGCCATCCTGGAACCCGATGCTTGACGAGATTGACAGTGACTGGAAATGAGTGTCGGAGACGAGTCGTGAGGATGACTTACGAGGCGTGGAGTTGACGAGTACACGGGAAGTACGTCGAGTAGGCTAGTCGATACTTAAGAACAATCGCGATTATCGCGAGAACAATTATGTTCTGTTTGGTAACGAGAGGGATAGAGAATTTATATATTTCGCTCCAAGTTAGGCGGCTTACCTGTGAACAGATAACGCGCACATAAGACTTAGTCTAGAAATCTATCTTATAAACACTTACAACTACTTAGGTCTAAACACACGCATCCTACGTCGTCCAACGATGTTATAAAAAATCTGAAATACTGAAACAAAAAAGATTAATAATAAATTAGTACAACATAATAAATATGAAACAAATATAAACCATAATGATTAACTAAATGGAATAAACAATCCTACGATGAGACATGAAGAACCCAACGATGAGACATAAACAACCCAACGATGAGACATTCGAATATTCTACGAAATATTCGAATTCTCAATTAGAGATAAATAGAAACGAAAAAAGATTGAAATCTGAAAAGAAAAAATAAATTTGACCTGAAAGAAAAATTATTATTAAATTATAGAAGAGGAAACTAATAAACCAACGATGAGACATGAAAAACCCAACGATGTGACATAAACAACCCAACGATGAGACATTCGAATATTATACGAAATATTCGAATGTCCAAATAAAAATAAATAGAAGCAAAGAAATAAAATCTGAAAGAAAAAAAAATAATTAATAGCTGCAAAAAGAAAAAATAATTAAAACCTGAAAAAAAATAATTAATATCTGAAAATAATAAAAAATTAAACCTGGAAGTAAAAATTATTATTAAATTGTTTAATGGGGTGGGATGAGGGTGGGGTGGCTAACCCCAACCTCATTTCGGACCCCCACCCCTCGCGCACTATGATATTTAGATGTTACACTTCCGAAGTCGAACCGACAAATGACTTTTACCTCGTCGCGTCGCCCTTTATATAGCCACCGATCGGCCGAGTCCCCCAGTTCCACGGCGTCGCGTCGCCCTTTATATAGCCACCGATCGGCCGAGTCCCCCACTCCAATCCGAAATTTTCGAACTTCGCTGATTTTATTAATTATTAATTTTCCACTCTCACAACTAATAATTTATTAATTTTTTCACTTTTATTATAAATATATGGTGCAAGCAATTTGTTAATAATAATATTAATTTGTTATTAACAATATGTTTAATAATTTATAAACTTCTTTGCAAATTATGAGTACATCTTTACATACGTACGTTATAAATACAAGCAATGACCGATAATTTATTAATGTTTTCACTTTTATTATTAATTTACATTATGGACAATTTGTTGTTAACAATATTAATTTCTTTTTGTAAATTATACGTATATTTTAACACAAATTCGTTATTAGTTTTAAGTAGTAGCCTATATTTTATTAATTTTTCCACTTTTCTTATAAATTTATGTTCTGAACAATTTGTTATTAATAATCAATTTAATAATTTTAACACGTTTTATAAAGTGAAACTGCATTCGTTCTTCCATAGAATAAATTTCTATGTACACGTATATATGTAATGTCACTGTATTTTTATTTCCTCTGTATTTCTGTCTAAAGTGAAATATTACACGAAAAGTAAAAACCTTGGAAAATTCATTCTCATCTTAGAAGTTAGGTGGAAGTTTATTTTTTATCTTCTTTTTATTAAAAAGTCATTCGTAGAGTAAAAGTTACAGAAAAATTTATAATTTTATATATTGGCGTTTCTATCGAGCAAAATTTCGCGTCAGTTTCATGGGAAGTAATTGCATATTGTTAATAATTGCAGAAATACGATAAAAATATCGAAATCGGTAATTTTGTTACTTTTAATAATTCTGTTATTAATTAGTTCAATAATATCGTTATACGAAATGTTTATATTAATATCAACATTAATTATTTATATAAGTATGCTTTCAGTTTCGTCAGGGGTTTAATAGAAAGATTAATTATCCTGCTGTGGGTAGCTTTAATTAATTCTATTTCGTTTTCTTCGCTTTCATTTACCTAAGCCATTTTTATTCCGGCCACGTTTAAATTATTCCTACACCCCAGTCGTTCTTTTTATCTCTTATCTTTAACTTCTAGAACCGGAAATATATCGAAGTATATAATTTAGCCAGTCCATTCTATATAACAATTCCAGCTCCGTTAATACAATTAAGATATGGCACTAAATTTCCCCTAAATTAACCAAATTACGAAATACAAAAAAAATCAACTTAAAATTGATAATTATCGCAATGATTACGTTAAATAGCCCACCCTGTATATAACGTCTAACACTCCTTACGTCTTACCACTTTCAACACAACTTTTGCATTCGAAAATTTTTTCGTAGCAATGATATAACAATTCGAAACTTTCATAGCTTTCATAGAAGCTTTCAAAGATATGACAATTCGAACAACTCTAAGCTCGGTGACACCATTTATGCTAAAATTGAAAAAGAAAATTATCTGTAATTCATTTCAATATTTCACGTGTAATTTTAATCCAGTTACTACCTCATATCCAGTAATTAACACTAGAACTACCAATTCAGTCAAAAGGACTGGTCTCAGAATATTCCTTTTTCCAGTTACTAAGAACGTGTACCTATTTTCGAAAATATTTAATGTCAACTCGTATTAAGGCAGAACTGTAATTAATATATTCCCTTATCTTCATCCTACCACTAAAATTGCTATTAACTTATTCATTATAAGTTAATAAATAAATATTAAAGTATTTATAGTAAATATGTGGGATCTCTCGTTATATGTTCGTTTGAGATTCTCTTTGTTCCTTCGGTGTGTTCGGGTGGAGCTTCTTACGAATTGTGGTTATCTCTTGTGGTTCCATATGATGTGCTGGTGTCCTATGGTACTGGCCTGGTGGTATCCCCATGGTCGTCGTTGCTATTGATAGGGTAGCAGGTAGAAGGACGACAGGAAAAGTAAGGGATGCGTTTCGTCCCGAGCCTGCTAGTGGACTCGTCGGTAAGGCTTTCTTCTAGCAGACCCTGCCTTAGACCAGAGATACTTAGGTAGCATAGGAACTTCTATCGAAACATCACAGAGGACTTGCAAGAAAGTCCTCGAACCTTCTTCAAGTAGGAATCTATTAGCAAGGGTGAGAACTTGGTCGCTACAAATATTGTTAGTAAATATTATAATAAATATTATATTAACCTATTTACTATACTAAGTACCCATCAAAGATCAGTAATTCCAGTGTTAAGCTTCAAGGCATTGAAACAAACACAGACCAAGAATCACCATTCGAGTCCAAAGAGTTAACACATCGATATTCCATATCCACCAATACGCCATAAAGAAATTAAAGGAAAATTCGATGAAAAATGACTGTATATTGTCAATAGGTCGTCCTCAATTGACGACGGTTAATGACGAACCAAATTTCTTGAGGAAGGTTGTGGTTATAGTGGACTGTATTTTACGTAGTAGTTTCGGATAACTCTTCTGAACTCTTCGAATGTTATTGACTGACTGACTGGTACTGACCTAACTGACTTGTGCGATGCACGATCTTTCGGAGCCCATGGTTTCCAAAGGGAAGTCGTTTTTCCTATTGGTCTTTGAGAGGACCAAGTGGGCCCTCAGATGCCCCCAAAGAAGGGAGAAACGTCTTCCCCGACAAGGTCTGCTGGTCGAGGAAGCTTCTCCCTCAAAGGGGGTTGCGGTGGGTCACGCGCACATTCGTGACCCTTTCTACAGTACCCGTTACTTTATGGCTCCGAAAGTCGCGACATCGCACATGGTCTGGTCCCTTTCTTTTGCAGGCCTATTGCCAGCCAAATCCTAAGTGCTGTTGCCTGCTTTCTAACATTAATGGCTAAAGAATGCCTCGTGTCCGGTGACCCGAGGGAAATAAAGAATTGTTTGAAAATGCATTGACAATGAAGATAGAAAGGACACGGAACTTGAACTAAAACAGCAATTAGAATCTGGCTGTCAGAAGATCCTAACTGTCTTCTGGGTCTATTCTAAACAAAGGGCCGAACGAAATACCGGAACGACATTCCAAGGCTTAACAATGACCACGAAACATCTTGCTCCGCTTGTGTCTCCAGACACGATATAATTCCACGAATTACCCGAGTCTCTCTCTAAAAATATGCAGTTAACATTTACAAGCAGATTGCACAATTAACGATCTCGTAAACTCGCTGATATATCGGAAAGCAAACATTTGCGTGGCATAAACGCTCGTTCCACAAATTCCTGCACGTCAAAGAGCAAATAGCTGGGAAACAAGCTGCTGATCGTACTACGAAAATAATGTCATCACGTCCGCAACGTGGCCATTCGGCTTTGATGGCTGCTCTTAGTTTGTCGCCCTTGCTTCGTTGCATCGTAAATTATTTACCGCGAAGCGGAATCATTTCGCGGCCATCGCGGCTTACGGAATTACTTTCGGAATAACCCCGCTGGTTTCCGGCGTCCGCGTCCCTCTCTCGCTGTCCCACCGACTCGATATTTACGACGCTCGTCCCCGGCTGAATCTGTTGTCGGGCTGATAAATAGAAAAACGTCTCGTTCCAGTTTCGTCACGATAAGCAAGTGCAGCAGAGGATTACGTAATAAATCGCGGGGCAGATAAATTCGCGTGCACGGTCCGGCACGAGACATGCATCTTCGTTTCCGGGGAGGCAGAAGCAACAGAGATGCCCTCTTATCGTTGCTCTCGAATTCCGCTCGAACTAGGCGAACTTTCGATGCGAAGAGATGACGATCGCGGTTCCAGTCTTCTTATTCCGACTCTGTTTCGCCATACGCTGGCAGAAATCGCCAAGATATAGAATAGAATAAATGGGTCGCTGTATTTGGAATTCGAAGATACCCTGCAAGATATTTTTAGAATGGGTGAGATTTTGTTGGGGATACGTGTAATGGTTAATGGCTTGTTGAGAGAGGTATTTATATATAAAGGAGAGGAATATGTTTGTGTTTTTGGATTTAAATAAAAATCGAAATGTTTAATTGTGACTTGGAAAAGAATATTTTATAAAATACTTTGAAAGAGATTGATAGTTCGTTAAGATCCTGTGTAATGATTGAAGAGGTGGCTTGGCGTGTTTGAGAGACGTATTTTGATATATAGAACAGGAATAAGTTCATATTTCTAGGCTTAAGTAAAAATTGAAATGTTTAATTGTGATTTTGGAAAGTATATTTCATAATATGCTTTTGAAGAGGGTAATATTTTATTAAGATCCTGTGTAATAGTCGAAGGGGTGGTTTGATGTGTATGAGATACGTATTTTGATATAAAGATGAGGAATAATTTCATGTTATTAGGTTTAAATAAAAATCGAAATGTTTAATTGTGATTTTGGAAAGTATAATTTATAAGATACTTTTGAAGAGGGTGATATTTTGTCAAGATCCTGTGTAATGATTGATGGAGTGGTTTTAATGCGTTGGAAGACGTCTTTTGATATAAAGAAGAGGAATAAGTTCATGTTTCTGGGTTTAAATAAAAATCGAAATGTTTAATTGTGATCTGATAAAGAATATTTTATAAGATACTTCTGAAGAGGGTGATATTTTGTTAAGAACCTGTGTAATAATCACATTGTAGTTTGATGTATTTGAGATACATATTTTGATATAAAGAAGAGGAATAAATTTATGTTTCCAGGTTTAAATAGAAATCGATATGTTTAATTTTGACTTGAAAAGGAGTGTGTTGTAAGATACTTTTAAAGATGGTGCTATTTTGTTAAGAATACGAGTGACAATTAGGTATGTTATTAAAATTATAATCGTTTTTATTTGGAAGATACTTTTCAAGACGTTTTTAAAGCAGATTATGATATTTTATTAAAGACATAGTAACGTCAATGGTTGAAAAATTGTTCTCCGGTTCAATTTGATTAATATAAAACAAAAACACACTACGAGGTAATTCCTTAAGATAATCGATGAATAATTTATAGAAATTGTCAGTTTGATTTAGCATCTTAAAGACGAGGACAGGAAGAAGACGCTTCGACCTAACACTTTGAAACGATTAAATTTACATAACCCTTCGATTAAATCTCAATCGATCCACGTAATTCGAACTCCTTGACGTATTAAATCCGAATCTCTCTGAGTTGGTGAGTCAATAAGTAAGTAGCTACGTCGTTCTAGTAATTCCATTGCGTTCGTGTCTCTTCCATATAATTACATCACTTGCTCGTACAATTCTCGTCGTTGAAGTACCTAGAACAAGAACAGACAAACTTTCATTTACAAAAACAGTCATTCTTTCGTCGTTTCTTAACGTACTAGATCTACCTTAATGAATCTATAAATAAATCATCCAACCATCTTGCTGAAATCTTCCATCTTCTCCAAGAATAAATAGGAAACATCAAAGAAGATAAAAACACAAAATAAGTAATTTAAAATAACCTAAATATGAAAAGGGAAACATATTTCCTTCCAATTCTACAAATAGATACTCTTTTGGACTCTCTATCCTCCATTTTGAAAACCAACGATTCTCATTATTCCTCGAAATACGTCTAAACAATCCCTCTCTACAACATCAAAGAAGATAAAAACACAAAATAAGTAATTTAAAACAACCTAAATATGAAAAGGGAAACATTTCCTTCCAATTCTACAAATAGATACTCTTTTGGACTCTCTATTCTCCATTTTGAAAACCAACGATTCTCATTATTCCTCGAAATACGTCTAAACAATCCCTCTCTACACACCCTACGCTAATTTGCGACGAAAATACCATAACCTATCAAGAACATACCAAACAACAAACATAACCTCTTCAGCAAGCCAAAACTCATCGTATTTTGGAAACCAACAATTCTCATTATTCCTCAAAACACGTCTAATCAATTCCTCTTAAACCACCTTATACAAATTCGCAACAAAGACACCATATCCAGCTATTAACCGGTCTTGGTCAATCATCCTACACCTTCAAACAACAAACATAACCTCTTCGATAAACTACAATTTATCATATTTTGAAAACAAACAATTTCCATTATACCTCGAATCATGTCTAATCATTTCCTCTCGAATCACCCTACAGTAATTCGTAACAAAGACACCATAACTCAGTTCTTAACCTGTCTTGATAAATCCTCTACCTCCAAACAACATACATAACCTCTTCAACGAACTCCAACTCGCTATATTTTGGAAATAAACAATTCTCATGATTTCTCGAAACGAATCTAATCAATCCCTCTTAAACCACCCTACACAAATTCACAACAGAGGCATCATAACCCAGCTCTTAACCCGTCTTGACCAATCCTCCACCTCCAAACAACAAACATAACCTCTTCAACAAACCAAAACTCACTATATTTTGGAAACAAACAATTTTTACTATTCCTCGAAACACATCTAAACAATCCTTCTCGAACCATCCTATACTAATTCGCAACAGGCACACCATAACCCAGCTCTTAACCTTTCTCTACCTCCAAACAACAAACATAACCTCTTCAGCAAACTAAAATTCACTATATTTTGAAAATCAACAATTCTCATTATTCCTCAATACACATCTAAACAATCCTTCTCGAACCATCCTATACTAATTCGCAACAGAGACACCATAATCCAGCTCCTAACCTTTCTCTACCTCCAAACAACAAACATAACCTCTTCAACAAACCCCATCTCATCATACTCAGTCTGCTACCACACGATCACCTTAATCCTTCCTCTGTACTCACCGAAACGCACTAACCATACGATCGACATCATGCCAGCGTGTTCCGTTTGCTCAAGACAGGGGACTCCGAGACTAAGTATCGGGATCCACCGTGATCCACCCACGCAAACGAATGTCTCAAAGCTGAGCCAGGTTAATTATCGTTGATCGTGGACTAAAACACGCTGATGCACAGTCCGATCGGATCTTCGCGTCATCAGCGGCCGTTTATACGGCCTGCAAACAGGATCAAGAGATCTAATCTCGGCTAAATCGAAACGTCTGCCGAGTCAGACCCGACGCGGTATCAAAGCGAGCGCGGCTAATAACCGGGACCACTTTGCCGGGGGTTCGAGCAGACCTACCGCGGATATTACCAACACTTGAAATCACAGGAAATACGAGCGCGATCGTCCCTCGTGTCGCGTCGCGGTTAGCCTACTCTTCGAGTAATTGGTCGCTACAAGCGAAATGGATTCAGAGGGAGTCTGCGCGAGGGATAATTGTTGTTTAGCGACTGGCTGATGGTATGTTGGCTAGTGATTGAAATGCTGCAAGTTGTTTGTGATGCACGCTTTGATGCAGGTTTGCTACAATTTTTTTAGGGCAGTTTGCAGAATTTCGGATGATAGAGATGTTGAGGGGTGCAAGAGAAATTTGCTTTTTTTTTTTTTTTTTACGTTCGATTTTTGAAACTGTGTTAGTATGGAAGGGTGGAATACATATTTGTTTGAGCTTGTTTTTTTTTTTTCGTGATTTTTGATCCTTTGACTTTTGGAACTGTGTCGATATCGTCATGTTTGTACCGTAAGAATTTTCGTGGCCTGGGATTACTTCGTATATAAATATTTGTTTGTTTATTTATTTAGGAATTTAATATGAATATTTTTTAGAAGAGCGGATATTAATTACTCGACGGTAAATTTATTTGTTTATTTTTAGTTATCTGTTCTTAGGTTTATATATGCAAATATTTATTTACTCGTTCGTTTGTTTGCTTCTTTAATCGATAATTTATCGCAAAAATTTGCGAAGAGGGAAAATGTAAATTGTTTCATTAAAAATATATTTATGAGGTGTATCTTTCATAATCTTCGATCTTCGTAATCCTTAAGTGAGTATATTAATATGCTCGCTTACGCTCAAACAGTCATACGTCTGTGAAAATGAAGATGTTCCATTAACGAGTAATTAAATATGCGAATATATTAATAGTTATGTATTTTATTCTTCGTTTTCTTTCCTATATTTAGCGTCCATGCATTTTATCTCTAAAACCGGAATATACTAATCTAATTACTCACGTGTACCTTAAAACGCGGAATATTCATTACTTAACTGTTGCAATGAAGTTGTAAAAGATAAGATTTTGAATTTAATGAACTCACAGATGTTACACTTACAAGATACAAGATAAATTATATTGATTGCAACATCTCTGATTTCATTAAATTTTACATACCGTTACATAAGCTTGTATTACCGTTTCATTATTATTTTATTATATAATTTAGCGTTATTAAAGGTAATAAAGCTTTCAAATTTTCAAACTACAAATTTGGACTTCAAATTATAGCATTATATCATTGACAACAAATTTTAATACTGACTTAAAAACAATTAATAATGCATATAACTTTCGAATGTATTATTCTCAAAGCTTCTTCTGAAATTTTTAATTTTCGCTGGAAATATTGTTTCTATATAAATTAATATTATCACTGTGAGTGTTGGGTTTATGTATATGAATGTGAGTATAGCTGAATGATTGAGATCCATTTGTTTATAATTGTGCAATCTATGGTGCAAATATAATATGTGCTAATACCATCTAGTGTAAATGATGTTTAGAAGAATGTTTAGGAAAATAAAACAGTCGTCATAAAATTATCGAGGAGTAAACATTGCAATGAAATCGTGATAAAGAGTGAGAAAGAGAGAGAAGAAAGTTGTAAAGAGAGTGAATTAATTTATTATTTCAATAGCATATTATTTTGAATTTATTACTCAAATATTTTATGCTTAAATATACTTTGTGTTCCTCCTTAATAATACTGATAGATATTCCTGCCCCATTCAACCCACAATTACGTTGTTATCAATTATTACCAACGTGAACTGATTATTATTACCGACGTAATCTTTAATAACACGATTTCGAAAGAATTTTCAAAATATATTCCTCCATCGCATACTTTAACCTTATAAAACACGATAAAGCACGAAATGCCCGAGATAGTGGACAGAATTAATCCTCGATCGAATCGACGTACGTAGGCGGGTGGTCGAAAAAGAATGGAATTCCGGTTAAAATAAACCTTGTCCGAGCTATCGTGAGAAATCCCACCTGAAGTCCACTGTAAAGTAGCTAAAACGATTATTAAATACGCGAAAATCCCGGCCGGTTTTCGAAAACGAAATCCCGGCGGATCTCCTGGTACTCCCTGTTTAATCTCCGCAAAAATAAACAGGCTTCGATTAAAAATAATACTTCGTTGGCCCCTACTTTTCTCCATGAAATACGCCAACTATTATCATATACGCGAGGAGCATTAAATCTCAAGCGAAGTACGAACTAATAAATATCTCGTGGATCAACCTCCGGCCATCAGAAGCTCCCGTGATCAACACACGCGCCATTATTTTCCCTAAAAACACGATCCACTAACGCGTGCAAACTTGATTGTTCATGCAGCGTAATAAAACACGCCGCACCTTCCACGTGTAAATATTTCACAGCATTTTCGTTCGCCGTGTATTAATGAATTTCCTCGCGTTTAACCAGCCGAATCTTTCTGATATTCCGTAGCGGGGAAAAGGAGCGCAATAAAACGTGCTTCAGCTATACAAATAATGATAAACGGCTGAAAGCAATATTTCCGAGTCAACGTGACAAGATCCATGTATTTTTATCTCGATCGTACGTTTCCTCGCGTTCAGTTTCGTCTATCTATGAGGATCTGATTATCTTGAACAAACAAAGAGGAACGAGAAGAAGAGTGATCAAGGGGGAGCAAATAAAATTACTTGTTTAATTAAAATTGATTGATTGACTGGTGAAGTTAGTATAAAGAGAAGAAAAAATAGAAACGAGATCGAGAAACGAGGATACCTAGGCATTCCCATCGTCAAACAACGAATGAAAATTAGATTATGCGTTGGACCGTAACTATCAACCACTCTCGAATTCATGGATCATAAATTTTGAGCACTCTACTCCGTGCTATTTCGCTTCTCAGAGATTTTCTGGTTAATATTGGGTCTGAGATTTCTCTTTCAGCGTAGATAGAACGGTTAGAATTAGTGCACGTAAGTGTTTTGACAGTGTTTGTGGAGTTTGATTGAATTAGCTGTCTTACGATTATGTACTGGCGTAGTTCAGCGCCATTTGCATCGACGCCATCTTTGTGGTGACGCACAGCGCTGCCTCGCGGTCGTTCCCGTAATCATTGATAGTGATCAAGCTTCGAGTTATTAATTTACAGCTTTGAGCTGTTCTTTTTGGAGGAAAGTATAGTAATATTAATAATTGTAAGAGAGAAATGGGATTTCTTCTTTTTATATCTTTTTTAGAGTGCAAAATTACATTTCGTATGAAATTTCTTTTGATAGAAAAATGAAATAAAGTTACGTGGTTTATAATTAATACCTGTACTGGTGGCACAAAAAGGATGGTCTTAATGCAAGGAGTATAAAATAATGAACATTTTAAAATTTGGGTAACGTATGTGAATGTATAATATGGAATTATTTCACGGAAAAATAGGTTAAAATTTTCTTTTATTTTATTATACAGCTGTGGAGTAAAATATAAATTAATTAATATTATAAAGTATCTGCATTATCTTGTACTCTTTCGTGTTTTTAAAATTTATTATTGAAATATATAATAATTAAAAATTGCTGTGACAAAAAATGAATATAATATGTCTTAATCATAACTTCTAGTTATTTTTTAAATCGCGAAATAAAACAGTTAAATATGTAATTTTTGACGACTTTTAGTTACATTAAGTAATATAATTATTTTTAAGTTATGCATTCCTCGAGTGAAATTTATATAATAATACAAAATTCATAATATCATAATATCGTAAATTATAAGATCAAAAAATTATGAGTACGCAACGCAACTGACTACAATGAAACAAAATAGTTAATTAGTGAATAATTAGTGAAATTCTCATTGTGTTTATATCAAAAATTCTCTGTGACAAACTACGAGGAATTCCCCAACTGGAAATTCATTAAGGATTATTAAGTCAGGATACTGGGAATAATAAATTCAAAAGTGCAGAGAAAAAGGACATTAATCTTCTTGAACTCGACTCATGCGTCCCTTCTTCATTCGTTTCCATTCCATTAATATTACACGGTGTTCTTTTAAGCGCGAACGAGCATTGGAAGTTTTTCATTCCGTGACAAATTTACTAAAACATAAAATGACCGTGTTGATATCTTTTACAGTGACGAATGGTGACCCAAAAGTAATGAATTATGAGCGCGATGATAAACAGACTTTTAACGTCCTGGTATAAATCTTTAATATTATTTTCCCAATTAATTTTTGATACTTTAATACCGAATTAATTAAAAAATTCTTGTAGTATAAATATTTTCAGTTTGCTATTTTTAAAAGTACCAAATTCCACAAAACTTCGTTTCAAATTAAATTTTATTTTTGGCAGGAATATTAGGAAAGCAACGATGATTGATAATAAATAAACAACAAATTAGCATACTAGTAATTTTTAATTATTATATAATTAAATACGAGACAAAACAATTTAATTATATTGAATCACTCCTTAATTAGCAAATAGTCAAAGAATAAAATTTCAGAATATATTTCTTTTTTATTTTCAAATTTGCTTTTATAAAAAAGAAAAGAATAAATTTAGTTCCAAGTAATACGTAATGAATTTTACAGTAATTTCGTTTATGACGACAGACGGTTACACAGTGTCCAGTAAACGATCACAATCGATATTTTGAGTTTGCTATTTTTAAAAGTACCAAATTCCACAAAACTCCGTTTCAAATTAAATTTTATTTTTGGCAGAAATATTAAGGAAGCAACGATAATTAATATTAAATAAACAATAAATTAGCATACTAGTAATTTTTAATTATTATATAATTAAATACGAAGCAAAAGAATTTAATTATATTTAATTATATTTAATTTAATCATATTTAATTACCAAATAGTCAAAAAATAAAATTTCAGAATATATTTCTTTTTTATTTTCAAATTTGGTTTTATAAAAAGAAAAGAATAAATTTGGTTCCAAGTAATACGTAATCAATTTTACAGTAATTTTGTTAATGACGACACACGATTATACGGTGTCCTGTAAACGATCACAATCGCGTGTTAGACCATCACGCAAGCAACTTCATATTTAATCATTCGGATGCATTAGCAACGATATTAGCAGCAATAACACTGTACCATGCAGAATTCCACGCTTAAATTTTACGAGGCGTTTATCAAACGCCGACAAAACCATCCACTCCGTTACTTCCAAACAATCTAACCAGCGATAAAACGAACGTTTCGTTGGAAATTCTGAAACTACGAAAATCCATGGTATTAAAATGAGATAGTTCAGCGGAATAAAACGCAATTTGATGTTACGTGCAGATTCTTCACGCTTGAGGATTTCCTGCTCCACTAGATTCCCGCGAATCTGCTAAATTTTCCAACAACGATGTACCATTATCGAACGCAATTTTCTCTGCTTTTGTAATGCTCCATTTAGCTTATTATTCAAAACACCACGATGAATGATAAATTTCCCGAATACACGTTCGCTTTCGGGAAGGTAATTCTAATTAACCTCGTTACCAAGTTACCACGATTTTATCTCACAAATTTTTAATTACATCTCGTTTACACTGTTAATATTGAAAATTAATTCATGTGGCCTCTTATAATTGTTAGAAAATTGAGAAATTTGGTATACCTAAAGTCTTGAAAATATGAAATGAAACAATGAATGAAATATTTTATTTTTTAATTAAAATTCCGAATTATTTTAATACAAAATTAATTTCGAAGTAAAATAGAATTTTGAAAATATGACGAATAGAAGTTTCAAGATATAGATGTACTTATAACATACTTTATTTTTACAAACATACAATGTTTCACTATATTTGAAACACTATATTATAGAAATATTAAAAGAAAAAAGAAATCTTTTGTTTCATTGGAATTAAAATATTATACTCTATTTTTAATTTTAATTAAAATTCCGAATTATTTTAAAACAAAATTAATTTCGAAGTAAAATAGAATTTTGAAAATATGACGAATAGAAGTTTCAAGATATAGATGTACTTATAACATACTTTATTTTTACAAACATACAATGTTTCACTATATTTGAAACACTATATTATAGAAATATTAAAAGAAAAAAGAAATCTTTTGTTTCATTGGAATTAAAATATTATACCCTATTTTTAATTACCTCTGTTCTCACAGCTACAGCAGTACTTCAACTTGCATCTCTCAAACATCACCTGTATACTTGGTAATTAAATATTTCTTGAGTTTTATTAAGTAATAATTCGCGAATTTTTATTTTTATTTTTATACAAGATATTCGAAAAAATTAATTATTTATTCACGTGTAACATATTATTCTCTTCATCCAATTTTTAATTTTAAACATTAAACCAACCACGATCAAATGATTCTTAAAAATATATCGAAAGAAAAATTGCACAGTGGAGATTTTTTAATAAAAATTTGAAAAACGATTTAAACCATGGTAAGTTTACCATTGCTATACATATGAGCCATTCACTGCACGAATCGATTAACTCCACTTTTTGAAAAATCTCAAATTTAATTAGTATAGTCATAACATTTTATATTTAAGATTTTTCAAAAAGCTGAGTTAATCGATTTATGCTGTGAACAACTCGTATCTCGCAAAGTAAAAAATAGCCAAAAATCCGCAATTACCTTGTATCCCGCCATTTCTGGGAAACTGCGCATCCATCCCAAGGGTGTCATTTAAACGCCCGAAACTCGGCAACCCGGCGTCCCTATTGCGCCTTCTTCTGGATCGAATGATCGAAATGCCCGGCATTGGAATTTTCGTTCACCCTGGGGCCAGTTAACCGGCGATAATGACAGATGGTGGCTGTAAATCGTTGGAATATCGATCCTTAAACTTGCCGGAACGTTTAGAGGATGATCAGCGAACTCGTTCAGGATATCCACGATTTCGAAACGATCCCAACAATGGCCGGCTCTTTTGGGAAGATCGACACTGCACGGTCCCGGACAATAACGTGACAAACGTAAATTACCCGTCGAGAGGGTCCGATCTGAATGGCGAACAAAGTGAACAATACGCGCGATATGTCGTCCGGATCGGGTCAATATCCGGTAAAAGGCGAGTCATTTCGAACTAGTGCTCGTCCATGCTAAGTCCAGTACCGCATGACGGGAGAAAAATGGAGAGAAAAGAGTGCCGGAATGGAGGAACGTGGCAAAAGCTGCGGTCACTTTCAACGATCGCGTTAGTCTAACGCAGAGTTCGGTAGACGTTTATGAGGAGATAATTATGGAAATGAACGGAGTACCGGATGTTTGGGTAGAATAATTTATTGGCACTGCGAATGAGTGCTTGGGAAATTGAGAAGCACGTTGTGGAATTTATATCCGACGTTTAATATGCGAATGATGAGTGTATTACTCATTATTTATTACCGCAGATGTTCGTAGGCCTCTGATTGCTTCGGCGAGAATGAAATTTCGTCGTGATTTATGGCTGCGTTTCTTAACCTATTAATTAGCAATGACGAGTTAACTCGTCAGGTGGACTGTCGATGTTTTCAACGCGGTCATTCATTTTCTTCGTCATTTTTTCCCTTGCAATGCTACGTTACGCTTGCGTTGCACGTGTGTATTTCGTGCTTTCATTTACTCCGATTATATCGGTCTGAACGAAGTTAATTTATTTTTGAAAATTTGTTCGATGAAATTCATTTTTTCCCTTTAGAAATTTATTCACTGTGAGAGGTTTTAATTGGTGGATAAATTGCGGGGTTAATAGGGTTAAGAGTCCCCATTTGTTTGAATTTTCGACTGCTTTTTTAATTTGGGGAACACTGTTCAAGGCGAATTTTAATTCGTAGTATCCATTGTTAAATTGAAATTATTTTATCACATTTTTTTTAATTTTTAAGCAATACTGTATTGTAATATTTATTGTTAGAAGTAAGACTTACATTATCGTGAATTGTAATACAAGAAAATCTCACCGGTTTTACAAAAACAAATTCCAGGTGGTGGATTATTTTCTTTCTCTCGTGAAGAAATAATAAAATTAACAAGGGTCGGTTTTTAGCATGAACTCTTCAGTCGTATATAATAATTTAAAAAAGTACAAAAAATAAACTATGTATTCCATACTGTGCAGGTTAAATCGAACACATAGGAGTAAGCCGAAAAGCCTTGGAATTTGGCAAACAAACAGTTTTTGAAAGCTTTCTCGACATTTCCCAGACATACTCGTCCAAGTTCGAAAATACTTGCTGGCTTTTGTGTCTCTAAATATTTCCACTTTTCAAAATTCTAAAATACTTTGTATTCTTCAAATATCGTTTAGCTTACGAAAAAGTGACAAATTTATCTTCATCAAGATACAAATAATCTCTATAGAAACAAATTATTTCTGTTCAAAATGCCATATGTACCCTTTTTAATTAAGCATTCGAGGCAATGCAGCAATTCTTAGGGAATTAGTATTAAAATCGTGAAAAATCTCTTCGAGTTTTCAAACTGTCGAAGTTTTTATAACTTCATAGATATAAATTATTAACGTTAAAAATTGTTAAATGCTCCTTTTAATTAAGCATTCGACCATTTAATTCTCGGAGAATCAGTATTAAAATCGTGAAAAATCTCTGCGAGTTTTCAAACTGTCGAAGTTTCTATAACTTCATAGATATAAATTATTAACGTTAGAAATTGTTAAATGCTCCTTTTAATTAAGCATTCGACCATTTAATTCTCGGAGAATTAGTATTAAAATCGTGAAAAATCTCTGCGAGTTTTCGAACTGTGGAACTTTCTGGCCGCATTCGCCATGTTTGCTCGTACTCCGTCGCGCCATCTCGCGACGCCGTGTGGAGTTATGGCCAACGGGATGACACCGCGACTCGTGAAAATTACCGTAACAAGTGAAATATGCAGCTGGTGCAGTGACACGGCATAGAACAGCGGGTAGAAAGTAATTGTCCGGGTCCTACCCCATTTCCAAATATTAGGTCGCGCTTCGGAGAGGTGAGGCATCGTAAATTACGACTACAATTCCGGAAAATATACGCGCCTGTAAAAAAGAACCGTGCCCTCTCCTTCAACGTGGTATAAATATTTACGAAACAGCGTGTTCTGTCTTTGCAGTTTCAACGAACGATTCCACCGCTTTTTCGTTTTCTCTTCGCGTCCATTCGATGGAAATAAAATGGTCGAAGTGATGTGTAATAAAAACGTTCACTTAAAGTACTTGGCTAATTTACTTGAATTTCATTCGGACCTTTTAATCGGATTTAATGAATTTGTTAGAACCTAAATGAACCGATTAATCGAAATTTTTTCCCAAATTTATCCAGGAAAAATTATTTATTGCTTATGAAATTATTTATGAACTATATGGCCGTCTAATTTTTTGAGGTTAGGCTCTTTAAAGGGATACAAATTTTGTTAAATAAACATAAGCTTTCTTTTAGACATGAATTTTAATTCTAAGGAGAATGAATACTATAACTATAGTATACGACCTATAGTGAATCCTTAAATATAATATACATAATAATAATAATAATTAAAACAGTCTAACGAAAATAAAAGAGTGTACGTAATTATATTTCTATCTAAATAAAATTCAATATTAATTCTACCAACAACAGTACTTTCAGTTACTACAAAAATTATTGTTTGATAATTCTACCGATAGCTAAACACGTGAATTTATTTTAATGAGACGTTTATAATAATCGTGGTAAAATTAGTATGGAAATTCAAAGAAATCGATGCGGAGTTTTAAACACAGTACTCGGTGAAGAAGCTTTATGCTTTCGTAAAATATGTAAATTCCTTGCTGAAAATAAACGAGTCATTAAAGGTAGAAAAAGACCATTCTTCGCAAACTCTCGTGATATAGAGGTGCATCTCTTTGAGAAACAGCAATTACGACTTCGTTATCTCCTCGGCAATTTGAAGCAGATTTTCTTCTGGGAAGTTTCAAAGAAGAAAAAAAGGAAGTTCACTTTTGAAGCGGTCGCCTTGGAATTAAGTGCACTTTGTATGGTTTTCAGAGAACACGTTCCGAGTGACGTTGCAGAAAAGCAGCCGAGGACTTGGCCTAAGCGTTTCCGGTGGTGGGACCGCCGGCCCGGTTAGGGTAAGGAGACTGTTTCCTCAACAACCTGCAGCTTTGTCCAACAAACTTCAACCTGGAGACATACTTTTGGCTGCCAATGGAATTCCTCTAACTGGCCTCACCAATTATGTGAGTATAACGTTCCTCCGACTCTTGCTATTTTTAACCATTGTTTTTAATTTCAAGCTTTGGAAGATTCGGTGCTGTATAGTAAAATTAATATTAAATTTAATTAGGGTACTTATTGGAAAACAAAAATTGGAATTTTACAAATTTTACAAATTGGAGTTTTAAATATCAAAGAATATTAAAAAAAGAAAGTAGAAATAATTAAATTCCTGAGTCGAAAATTACAAAAATATTATTTTTTTTGTATTTAGAAGCAAGTATTGCAATTAAAGGTTTATTATGTGAGTATAACGTTCCTCCGACTCTTGCTATTTTTAACCATTATTTTTAATTTCAAGCTTTGGAAGATTCGGTGCTGTATAATAAAATTAATATTAAATTTAATTAGGGTACTTATTGGAAAATAAAAATTGGAATTTTAAATATCAAAGAATATCGAAAAAAGAAAGTAAAAATAATTAAATTCCTCAGTCGAAAATTACCAAAATATTTTTCCTCTATTACGAAGCAATTATTGCAATTAAAGATAAAATTTGACATATTATAACAATTTCTTTTAAAATATTATTACAAAACTATGTCTACTCAAAGTAATAATTTTAATTTAAAGTAATAATTTTCATTTCATATTACAATTAATAATTTTACCGTAATAGCTTCAGAATTAAAAATATTTTTGATAAGTAGACGAAAAAGAATTCTGTAATAGAAAAATATCGTCATTATAGTCGTTTAACTGCTTTGTACAATATAATTAATTACAGTATAATAACTCATTTGTGAGTCCACATTAGGCATTCAAGTATGTACACATAGATATTCCACAGCTAAAAAATCGAAATAAAAATTGACAGGATGATTAGAAATTCTTTCAAAAATGTCATAGAAAGTAAAACGTTTCTATTTCGCATTGGAATCCGAAAATCCGCGTTCGTTATAATTAATTACAGTATAATAACTCATTTTTGAGTCCACATTAGGCATTCAAGTATGTACACACAGATATTCTACAGCTAAAAAATCGAAATAAAAATTGACAGGATGATTAGAAATTCTTTCAAAAATGTCATAGAAAGTAAAACGTTTCTATTTCGCATTGGAATCCGAAAATCCGCGTTCGTTGCCATGCGAGGAATAACTTTTGCCCATGGTCGCAAACCGTTCTCCTTCATCTCGGTCCATCCCGCTTAACGCGATGAGCTGGCTGCGACAAAATAGCGATTACTATAGCTTTAGATGGAAGCTACGGGCTTGTCTTCTCGTAGCTCTTAGAGATTTGCATTTGATTAGCATAATGCAGCTACATCCGGAACTCGGAGCAAAGATCGACGCTATCTTGCGTGCAGTTGCCCGTTTGTCCCCAGAGAATCAAGGTGTAATATCAGTTCATACTGTGCGCTGCACCTCGTGCCATCTCATATGAGATACCGTATTAATCGTTGACCTGAAAATTTTATGCATAAGTTCCGTGACTTTGTTACGAATTGAATGACGTACGCCGTTTGAATCATACGCCACGAGATCCACGATTTTCGATTATTATCGTGGTTACCTACTTAAACGATTTTTTTCAATCAGTTACGAAGAATAGAAATATTTTTATCGTTATTATGACGGAAAAGGTTCTCGCGTGTGTACGTTCTGATTAGAAACTTCCCTTATCTGATACTTAACGTCGGTTACGAATCGATACTTGAATCGACAAGAACATTAAAACGTTATCGTTAAACAAGAACACGAAACATTCCTATAATTTTCAATTTTAATTATTAAGCAGATTTTTTGAATAATTAAAAACTACTGTATCAAGTATCCAAATATTAAATATAAGTGTTTAAAATAATTTAAAATACCACAAATTCTGTAGAATTATTTATTAGATCATTTATTGTCTATTAGAAAAACGAATTATCAATAGATAATAAATATATACAACTTTCCAAAGGAACAAATTATACTCAATTATTTTTCTGCATATCTTTAAAATAATTTAAAGTACCACAAATTCTGTAGAATTATTTATTAGATCATTTATTATGTATTAGAAGGACGAATTACCAATAGGTAATAAATATATACAAGTTTCCAAAGCAGTAAATTATATTCAATTATTTTTTTGCATATTTTTAAAATAATTTAAAGTACCACAAATCCTGTGTAATTATTTACTAAATCATTTATTATCTATTAGAAATACCTAGTATTAATAGATAATAAATATATTTAAGTTTCTAAAGTAACAAATAATACTCAATTATTTTTTTGCATGTCTTTAAAATAATTTAAAGTACCACAAATTTTGTAAAATTATTTATTTAGATAATAAATATATACACTTTCCAAAGGAACAAATATATTCAATTATTTTTTGCACATCTTTAAAATAATTTAAAATACCACAAATTCTATAGAATTATTTATTAGATAATTTATTATATATTAGAAAGACGAATTATTTATTTAGATAATAAATACATACACGTTTCCAAAGGAAGAAATATATTCAATTATTTTTTGCATATCTTTAAAATAATTTAAAGTACCACAAATTCTGTAGAATTATTTATTAGATCATTTATTATCTATTATAAATTATAATTATCAATAGATAATAAATATATTCAAGTTTCTAAAGTAACAAATAATACTCAATTATTTTTTTGCATTTTATTGACAATATAATAATCCACAATTTAATTCAGCTTTATCTTCATCCCCAAAAATTAAAAAATTCTCATTCTTCTTGCCCAAAGCGAAATTTTTAGCTCCAAAAAATTTAATACTAGAAAGATATATCGAAATTGAGTAATTCTCAAAATGCAAGTGGTCAAAATCAACAGAAATAAAGTACATCATAATAAAATTGTTAAAAGAAATTGTTTTTCAATTTATTACAAATTCCAAATTCCAAAAATGTAGTACGTATACGTACACAGGTACAACTTCGAAACATCGGAGATAAAATCTTCGATTAATTATTACTATCGCGTATTGCCCAAAAATTTCGTATCTTCCTTATCCAGCGATCATCGAAAGCAATCTTCACAGCCACTTCGGGAAGCCGATACGACACACTCGAACACGCTGTTTCTTTCGCGACTAGTTCAGCGATCGGCAGCCGTTTCAGATAAGATTTTTAATCTCCGTTCGGTGCAACTTGTTGCAGGAGGCCCTGGAAGTGCTGCGGACGACACCCAGCACCGTCGAGTTGGTGGTGTGTCGACTTCCGGGTGATACGAGTGTCACACCACCGGGTGCACCGCCACCACCGCCCACGCGGCGCGAGCCGCCACCCCCGCTGCGAATTCTCAACCCCCTGCCGCCTCTTCAAATCGAACCCTGCGGCGTGAGTAACTCTTATGGGATCCTTCCTTCTCGCGATCCGGCGGATAGCCGAATTTCCTGCACCACTGAATCACTCCATTCCTTCATTTTCCACCCCTTTGCCACGATAATCGCCTGATTCGAATTCGAATGATTCTAATTTTTTTTTTTATTTTTTTTTTTTTTTGAGAAAGATTCTACTTTCACGCTTTTCAGTTCACCGTTTATTTGACCGTGGTAGGTTTAATGTCAACCCTTTGCATTCATTCGAGAGGTGATTCTCAATCACCGTTTGTTTTATGCTATAATTTAAATAATGGATGATGATAATTATATTAAGAACATAAAATTATTCTATTCGTTCGTTTTTCACGAAAATTCACCATTTTCTTTTTTTAATTTTAGCATAAAGAGTATCAGTGAGCTTATAAAAATCTAAGAGCTTCGAATTGCATTTTCATGGCGAAGAAATCTTTGAGTCTAAAGGGTTAACATAACGCAAAAGACATGTGTATTTTTGTTTTTTGATTTTTGTTTAGAAAAATTTATTTAATTATCGAGAGAGATTATTTTTATAGAATATTTATTTTTATTGGTATGTGACGTGAAATATTTTGGTCTTTGTTAATATCTCAATGTAGATGATATTTCGCGCCTTTTCGTTCACCGGTTGTTTGACCGTGGTAAGTTTAATGTTAATATAACGCAAAGGACATGTATATTTTTCTTTTTCCATTTTTGTTTAGGAAAATTTATTTAACTATTGTGGAAGATTATCTTTATAGAATAATTATTTTTATTGATATAGGGTGAAATATTTTGGTCTCTGTTAATAAAGGTATTTCACACCTTTTCTTTCACCGCTTATTTGACCGTGGTAGGTTTAATATTAACATAATACAAGAAATATGTATATTTTTCTATTTGGATTTTTGCTTAGGTAGATTTATTTAATTATTGAGAAAAATTACCTTTATAAAATATTCATTTTTATTGATATGGGTTGAAATATTTTATTCTCTATTAATATATCAATGTAGAAAATATTTTGTTGACTTGCATTTTGTTTCAAATAATTTACATAATTGTCGAATTTTGTAAGTTCTTTTTCTTCCTGATGTGTATAGTATTTTTTGGTGTCCTTATGAAGTACTCTAAATGAAAGGAAGTAGGTCAGTTAAAAAATTCTCGAAAATTGTTAAGTATAGTAAATATAAAAATAAGCATCAGTATTATTTGTAATTCAATTAGAAATTTCTTAAAAATTTCTTAAATTGTTGTCTTTTTTGCAATGTAAATTTGTTAAAAAGTTGTTTCTTAAAACGAACACAAGAGTATAAATTTTGTACCAAAATGGAGGATAATTAAGCCAGGTTGTTTATAGATTATTAATTAAAAGCATACGCGTTTTTAATCCTCCCTCGGTTCTATCGGGCAAGCCGAGCGGTGCAACTAGTATATCTAAAGTGATTAATGAATATACTATCTGTTACATGTAGGAAGTCCCAAGAGGAATACGAAATTCGATCGAAGTTCGTTTACAATTTAGATTTCGGTATTTCCCAGAGTATACACCGTTCGTGATGCATTTATAATAAATCCCTCGCGTTTCTGCGCCCAAAACATTACTGCATATGAAAGGCTAACCAAATTACACATAACGTTTTTATTGCCGCGATATTCCACAGTTTTCATTTCAATAATCCATTTCAAACGAATCCAAACTATTTCGCTGTTTAATCAAAATTATTATATACACCTTTCATACGTATATTCAAAAAGGAGATTAATTTTCTTATCAAATTAAATTGCAGAAAATTACAAAGGAGATTTAAAACTATACACTAACCATACACTCTAATTAATAAGAATAACTACATAAAAAAAGAAAAGAAAAAGAAAACAGTAATACATTACCAAAATTTATAAAAGGAAGAATGTTACGAATCATAAATCCACCAAATCCTCCCCCCCCCATCCCTCCAAAAATATATACTCTACTTAATATTAGGTTTATAGACGTTTTCTGTATACCTATCTCTACAGACACCTATAAAATTGTCAAGTAAATAAAACCACGAATTTTGTCAAGAAAATAAAAAAATAAAAGGAAAAAATATTAGTTTAATTTAAAAACAATTACAATATTAACAGACTTAATATAATTAAATAATTAATTAAATCTGTTAATATTGTATAATTAGAGCAACCATCAACGGGTCCCGTAAACCTAGTGTTAATAAGCCTAATTAAAATTCATATTGTAAAAGCAACATGGAAAATAAATAGCAATCATATCAAATCAATCCTATGTCAAATGCTACCTATATCACAAATACTCCTATGATTCACTATATCTCCACATTTCACGAATTCTGTTCACCCACCTTAATTTCTACAAAACTTTCCAAAACCCTAGCACCTCTTCCACAACCTTAACCGCTTGCGCTATAAAGACGTGCCACGCACGTCGAGATGCTTTTGTTCCAAAACTGCCAGCGACGTGTATACCACGTCAGTGTGACGCCTTACCGCATGTTATATCGTAGAGCGAGGCACGGCAACCGAAAGTTAAATCGTAGCGCAAGTGGTTGAGATCCTCTGTCCCCAAATTTCCATACGCACGACTCTCTTTTGCACTAAAATCCGAAATTGGTCACGAACCAAGCGACCTAAACTCTTTCGCAACCTTCTCTTTCGCAGGAATTCGACATAGAAATGACAAAGGTGGACGGCAGCCTGGGCTTCACCCTGAGGAAGGCGGACAGCAGCGCGCTGGGCCATTACGTGAGGGCCCTGGTGAGGGAACCAGCACTGAGCGACGGCAGGATTCGACCTGGGGACAAAATAGTCGCCGTGGACGGTGCACTATTGTCACCCATGAGCCACGAAGAGGCTGTCCAATTGCTACGACAATGCGGCCCGACTGTCAGACTTCGACTCTACAGGGATCTCGCGCAGACTCCTGTCTCTGCGCTCTCTCCGACTGAGCCTGACCATCCACTCCGTCCACCGCGAACCAGTCTCAGGTAACCTTTTATTCCCAACTTCTGACTAACCTAACCACCAGTAACCTCTTGCCTCTCTTTCGATAGGAACATGAATTTTGGATTAACAGACCCCGTAACCCTGCCTCACCTCAACTACCCTTCTTCAGCCATCGACGATGGTTTCATCGACACCGAGTTTTCTTAACGTCAAATAATTTGCAAATGTACATCGACGAGTGATTGCATCGACAATCAGTTCACCGATAATGATTTCAGTGTCATATGTGTGGTAGTGGTTGTCATGGAATGTGTGGTATGAGTATAAGGAATGTTTGTGTGGAAGAATGTGTGTATATGTGACGAGTATGACAGAGAGTCTCGTGAGAAAACAATCAGTAGGTGAATGACAGTCATTACAAATAGACGTTGCGTGTGAGAGAATCCTCGAGAGATTATATCACAGTAAGAAGCGAATTTATTTTACGAGATTTAGTTATAATTTATGTTGTGCTGTTAAATAAATCTTCTTGTTAGTTTATCCATTTACTCACAATATGTATATGCGTGGGATGAGAGAATGAATCGAGCTTTTGTCTTAGCAAGTGCCAAGTGCATGAATGGCACGGTAAAGTGTCGAATATCTGTTAATGCGACTGATGATTGATCGATAGGATGCGAATGTGGATTGTAAAAATGCTATTATTGTAAAGTCACACAGTCTACTGTAACGTGGCGAAGGCACCTTGGTTAATTGTTGATACCTTCTCAGTATGCCGAATCATTACGGGATACTGAGCATTTCGGGTGTGTACCCTTGCGCGAAGCCACCTCACGTGGCCTGGCCCCGATCTCCTACGACCCATGTGGTAGCTGTAGTAGATCCTAACGGGTCCTTTAGATCTGGTGAAAAGTTCCCTACAAAAATGAAGCTTAAAAATATCCTATATTATTAACCGCTTGTGTCCCAAGCAGCGCGATCGCGCTGTTCAGATTTCATGTCGAGAAAACCCAGCACACTTCGAGCGTTCTCGACAGCTGACGGTGCGTCACCGACTGTCGAAGTCGAAGAGCTATTGCACCACTTGGCCATTCATCGTTATAATATAATTGAAGCGCTATCGCACCGCTTGGAATTTTCCAACATAAAATAGAAGCGCTATCGCGCTGCTTGGGTCCTTCTATACCCACTTAGAGGCAGCGCATTCGCGCTGCTTGGAATTCCTCGACAGTGTTCTTTCAAAACTCTGGGACTCAAACGGTTAAATAATAATGAACACTTTCGAGAAACGCTTCGAGAACCTTTGAGCGTTTAGCAATGCGTGGTATGAATTACTATAAAAGGGATGTCGAATCTGAGGTCGAATCCAAGAGTCTGAGAATTAGAATGAGAGTTTCAGAGTGTATTGGAACGAAAGTTCGAGTGCAAGTGTGTGAAAACGATTCTGTGTAAACGCTGATCGGGTAGCAATCTGTATTTTCATCATAAATATCATTGTATTGTTATCACTCCTTTGTGAATGTTAATCTTGCATATGTATTATTGATAACGACGAACTGATTGTCGGTGTGGACAAAACTCGGTGTAGGATCGTGTCGATGAGATGATTGTCAGTGATTTAAAAGTATCCTGTCTGGCCTATGTAATTGAGGACGTTACTGAAAGAAGAAGCCATAAGTTATAATAGCGTCAAAAGTTTTAGTTTTAATAGAGACCAAGCCTAGTGATATGTACATAATATATGATATAATCGTACGTTGTAAATGATAATTAATTTTGGATATTAATAAGTCGGAATATTAAGTTAGAATTTTATTTTTAAACTTATGGCAACTCGTTAAAGATCCCTTTTTCAGAAACAGCCTCAATCGAAAGTTTTGAACGAGGCCAACTTTTAGGGCTGATTTAGCGCGGTAATATCCTTTGTCTCGCTCCACGATACATTTTGCTTTTGTCTGCTCGTTCTTGCAAGTGTTTACCGAGAGAAATACCATTTGTTAGAAGTTTCAGGCTAGTTTTTAGGTGAGATGAAGGTGGAAGTATATTGGCGGTTGCTGGAAGGTTTTGGTAGCATGGCTGTTTCATTCTGTGCTAGTGATTAGTTCAGAAGTTTTCTCAGATGAGAATGTAACAGTGCATAGAATTGGTAGTGAACCATTGAAAGTAATAAGTTTAGGAAAATTCTTTGTACAGTATAGGTCGTGTATTTGATAGTACTATTTGATAGTGTTTGATAGTACTATTTGATAGTATTTCTACTATTAAAGAAAGCTGATCTTCGCAACCTCAGTGTGGTTAAAGACCCTTGGACTCTCTGACAGAGACACTCTACCCAATCCATTGCTCTACGATTATGCCAAAATATAATCTGAAGAGCCCTTGTTTAAGAAATTCTATATAAAGATAAGATAAGTCGCTTCGAGGAAAATTTAAACTCGAGAACAAAGTTCAGACTGAATTGTTATGTCTATAGTACATTCGTAGAACAACAGGCGTTCATTATCATAAAAGTCCCTAAGTTGCTAACTTGATACACGTGTCTAAACTCCGTTCAATGAGAAAAGGCAGAAGATATGAACAAAACGTTCACGTAATCAATGCAAGTAGTTACCAAACGTTGATGTTCAGGGACGTATAAAGAGGAACCCTTGCCAAGGATCTTTGCATGCGATTCCTACTTCTTTTCTTATGTATTGAAGTCAGAGAAAAATATTTAGGCCTATTCTGATCTCGCACCCTTCGTGTGAACTCTACGTTCGAGAAAGGAAAGCACAGCGTGTCTATACTGGAGAACCAGAGTTCGATTCCCGTCCCACAGTTTTGATATTTTCAATATATTTTTTATTTTGTATTCATTTTTCGCCTATGAAAACATTGTAAATACACAATTATAAATAAAACTTCTTAATAAAAAAATTTATTTTTTGCGCTTTCTTATGCTTGTATATGTTTATTGCAAAATAATAAGAATATTATCCAAGAAAAACACTTTTCTATAGCAATCTTATTTACTACAGGAAATACTAAACCTATCGCTCACGTAAGTATTAATTATTAAATTAAACATCCTATAAAAATGTTGCCTATAATTCGAATTTTACTGTGCAGCTATAAATGTTCACGAATTAATTAGAAAAACTTGGCAATTTATTAATTTTCTACCGTGGAATTGATTTCTAGTATCCAGTTCGAATACAAATTTTACCGCCTGCGATCAGCGCCATCTATGATTT
>NW_016919092.1:109819-112215 GCF_001483705.2 Eufriesea mexicana
ACTCGTTAGAAAGACAATGTCCTTGCGAATCTTCTCATATAACTTTTGATCACATTTTGCTTCTAGTTTCGTTTAGTAATAAATATTTTCACGGAAGGTCGTGATGGTCGCCGTTACGAAATCATAGACGCCATAAAACAAAAATTAATAACTTACAGTTTAGAGCTAAATTCTTTACGAAAGTTATATAGGAATATAGCCTGAAGTTCCATCTTTGCAGTGAAATTATAAAAGTTCACAAATTGTTTACGAAAATTGAGTAATTAATAATTTTTCACTGCCGGGGCCATTCTATCCTTTTCTATCCCCTCTCTGTCCTTGTCTACCACGTGACCAGCCCTCCGTCGACCTCCTTGTCTATTCTATATTCCTATCACTTTCTTGATTTTTGAGCCCAAATCATAGATGGCGCTGATCGCAGGCGGTAAAATTTGTATTCGAACTAGATACTAGAAATCAATTCGACGGTAGAAAATTAATAAATTGCCAAGTTTTTCTAATTAATTCGTGAACATTTATAGCTGCACAGTAAAATTCGAATTATAGGCAACATTTTTATAGGATGTTTAATTTAATAATTAATACTTACGTGAGCGATAGGTTTAGTATTTCCTGTAGTAAATAAGATTGCTATAGAAAAGTGTTTTTCTTGGGTAATATTCTTATTATTTTGCAATAAACATATACAAGCATAAGAAAGCATAAAAAATAAATTTTTTTATTAAGAAGTTTTATTTATGATTGTTTATTTACAATGTTTTCATAGGCGAAAAATGAATAGGAAATAAAAAATTCATTGAAAATACTATATCAAAACTATGGTGACGGGAATCGAACCCCGGTCCTTCAGTACAACAATTCTCGATCGTCGCCGTTACGCTACAACTTAACTTAGAACGTATTGGAAATAAATGCATAATTCAAGAAGGAATAAAACTTTAATCGCAAATATCTTAAAAACTATTGAGTAGTTGTGGCTATAATAATATATTTTCTTAAACTGCATGACGATGTCTACAAAGCTGCAAAGTTTCAACTAAATCAATGACCCGGAGGACATGCACTTTCCTTGTAAGATTAGTGGTCAGTTTTCGGTCAGTAGCAATCACTGCCTGTGATCAAGGAAGTGTCAGTAGCGTTAACATCCATCAGCAATGAGTATGTAAATACACTGTGCCTTCTTTTCTCGAACGTACATCCAATTGTGATCCCCATAGTATAATAATGTTAATAGTTGTTTATACTTTCCCATAATGTTAATAGTTGTTTATATTTCCTGCCAGTTCTCCTTGAATGAAGTATACTTCATTCAAAATTTAGACCCCTATCCCAAATGGAGTCTTCATTAAGGGTTAATGGCTATTTCACGATCCACGTATATTTTGAAACTTGCAGACAAGAAGCCGTAGACATGCTGTGCGATCTAGCAGTTCGAAAGTTATCACCAGGTACATCAAGCTGGTCGAGTTGCAAGCAGTCATCTGGAACATCTTGCAACTCTCCAAGAAGACTTCGTCGTCTCGCCACGCGTACGCCTACTGCCGATATTGATCAAGGTATCGTTTCCACGTCCTTCCGTGTTTGGTGCTTCGAAAAGATTATTTGCTTCGATCAATCGAGCTGGCTGGAATTATGGATCGGGGTAAACCAGGTGACCAAAAATGGCCACCGCCTACGAAAAATATTTGCCAACCTCGAAAACAAACTATCGATCCTTGATCTCTCCAAACTTTTACTTCTTTTTCTCAACTTTCTCTACAAGTTTAACTTACCTTACTTACCTTACTTACCTTACATACCTTACTTACCTTACTTCGTCTTCAGTTATACATTACTTGAACAGACATTGCCCACTCTTTATTTTCTAAGTTCGAAGGAAACATTGAAAATTTACAAGAGATAGGGCATATCTTAAACTCTGTGCGTAGCTCTTAGCTTGGTATCGTTTCCCAAAGATTTTTCTTTGGAAAACGATACCAATTACCAGGTCTCACCACGCGGAGGTGGCTACGCATCGAGACCCGACATGCGCCCTAGTGGCGCATCCTACTGGCGTTATCCGTGTCAAAGGTAGCCTAATCTAACTTGGAGCGAATTAAGTTAAAATGACTCTACCGACACTTTATTATATTTCGTGTCTTACAAAAGGGGTTTCGGTTCGGTATACTGAAACTCTACTGTCGCAACGCTAAGATATTTTCAAGTTCCCATAAAATTAGGGAATGAAATATCAAACACGCGAGCAAATAGAAAATCGCGACGCGCCCGAACGAGTTCGCGATTATTCGAAAGACCGACTAGCCTAGGCGATGTACTCCCGTGTACAGAGATAACTTCATACCTCGGCACCCTCCCGATCGGGCCTAGCTCAATTCCAGTCACTGTCGCACTCGCCA